>NC_080183.1:15105526-15184129 GCF_950295315.1 Erinaceus europaeus
GGGCTGTGTTGTCTGCAGTGATCCAGTCTCTGTGCCCAGCATGTCCTCCCTGCTTGCCAGGAAGCCACACTGTGGGCTCTGTCTGGTTAGATGAGTGAATTTCTGGTGCTCAGATCAGAATGGCTTGACACATCTTAGCAGCTTAGAGAATGCAGCTCTTGGGTGCTGATGGGAGACACTCTGAGGACTTGCACTTCCAGGTCCCCAGGGTGCTGGGCAGGGCTCGAGGGCAGGAGACCTGCAGCCCAGCAAGGTGGGGCTTTCCAAAGACCACTTGGAGCCTGTGGGGTGGGAAGGTCTTGGTGTCTGCCTGTAGGTCTTGGCCCAGGCAGACTGTGGCGAGGCTGAATGGGTGGCAGGCTTCCAGCAGAACAGACGGATGGTAATAATGACTTGGCCACTCAGGAGGAAAAAATAGCTCAAGGACAGGATGACGCCAAGGGTTCTGGTCTGGGAGGCTCGTGGGGCTCAGAGGTGAATGTCGAGGGATGAGGGTTCCCACCAAGGAAGTGGGGACATGGGTTGGGGGAGGAAGGGAATGTAGAATGAAAAAGTGGGCAGCCAAGAAAAGGGGAGAGGGACCCAGGCTTCCCCAGAGCTGTGACTGATGGAGAGAGAGAGGTGAGCATGGTGTGTGTGCGGGGGGTCCCACACGTACGGTGCAGGGTTCAAGGCCAACTTCAGGGCCAGTCCGGAAGACGGTGAGCACATGAAACTATTATGAGGGACTCAGTTTTTGCTATTCAAACTGTGCATTCAATTAACTACCTCTCTCTCTCTCTCACTCTCTTTTTAAGGATAGGACAGAGAGAAATTGAGAGGGGAGGGGAGGGGAAGATAGAGAAGGAAAGGGAAAGATAGCCACCTGCAGACCTGCTTCACCATTTGTGAAGCTACCCTCCTATAGGTGGGGAGCTGATGGTTTGAACCTGGATCCTTGCACAGGTACTATGTGCTTAACTCGGTGTGCTACCACCTGACCCTCACCTCTCTCTTCTTTTTTTTTTTTTTTTCCTCCTCCAGGGTTATTTCTGGGCTTGGTGCCTGCACCATGTATCCACCGCTCCTGGAGGCCATTTTTTTCCCCCTTTTGTTGCCCTTGTTGTAGCTTCGTTGTGGCTATTATTATTGCCCTTGTTGACGCAATTCATTGTTGGATAGGACAGAGAGAAATGGAGACAGGAGGGGAAGACAGAGAAGGGGAGAGAAAGATAGACACCTGCAGACCTGCTTCACCGCCTGTGAAGCGACTCCCCTGCAGGTGGGGAGCCGGGGGCTCGAACTGAGATCATTACGCCGGTCCCTGTGCTTTGTGCCACATGCGCTTAACCCACTGCGCCACGGCCTGACCCCCTCTCTCTCTCTTCTTAAGTTTCTTAAAAATATTTTCTTTTGGGGAGTTGGGTGGTAGCACAGTGGGTTAAGTGCAGGTGTCGTGAAGTGCAAGGGCCGGCTTAAGGATCCCGGTTTGAGCCCCCGGGTCCCCACCTGCAGGGGAGTCACTTCCCAGGCGGTGAAGCAGGTCTGCAGGTGTCTGTCTGTCTCTCCCCCTCTCTGTCTTCCCCTCCTCTCTCCATTTCTCTCTGTCCTAACAATGACAGCATCATCATCATCAACGACAATAATAACTACAACAATAAAAAAAAACAGGGGCCGCAAAAGGGAAAAATAAATAGTCAGGCGGTAGCAGCGGGTTAAGTGCAGGTGGCGCAAGGACTGGTGTAAGGATCCCGGTTCAAGCCCCCAGCTCCCCACCTGTAGGGGAGTCACTTCACAAGTGGTCAAGCAGGTCTGCAGGTGTCTCTTTGTCTCCCCCTCTCTATTTCCCCTCCCCTTACAGTTTCTCTCTGTCCTATCATAGAGAAAAAACAAAAGGGACCCCCAGAAACGGTGGATCCGTAGTGCTGGCACCAAGCTCCAGTTACTGGAGAAAAAAAAATTGGGAGCCTCCAGGAGCTGAGCCCGACTCTCATAATTCTATGTCCACTGTTGTTGGCTTAGTTTCTGGAAGTTTCAAATGACCCAGGGGAGACAGAGAGAGGGAAAGAAACAGAGAGACATAACTGCAGCCTTGCTTCGCCACTTATGAAGCTTTCCCCCTGCATGTACAGACCAGGGGCTTGAATCCAGGTCCTTGCTCATTGTAATGTGAGTTCTTAACAATTTCCTTTAGAAATGGAGAATATGGAATACACAAGGACCTGAACCTGGGTTCAAATCTCCACCCCACATCCCCTCTCCACAGGGGGGGAAACCTTCACAAGGAATGAAGCAGTCCTGAAGACTTTTTCTCTACCTCCCCCTTTCCTCTAAATTTCTGTCTGTCTTACCAAATAAAATAAATATGTAAAAGAAAGAAAGAAATGAAGGCTGCAGGACTGGCAAAATAGCTTACTTGGATGGTGCTGTTGCTGTGTTACAAGTGTGAGCCAGGTTTGAACCCAGCCCCCACCACACTGGGGCTTCAGTGCTGTGGTATCTCTCCCCCTCTCTTTCTCTGTCTGAAAAATGTTGTCCTGGAGTGAGAGAAAAAAAAACAGAAAAAGAAACTAAGGATGTACACAAATGAAGAGACACGGGAACACACTCTGGAGATTCTGACTGGGGCCTGGTCAGAGTGACCTCTGGACATCTGTGGTGGGGCAGCTGGCCAGGGGGTGCTGTACACAGCACTGCAGGTGAGGGCTGGGGTGACCTTCTGGGATCCCACGTAGGTACCTACAGAAGAGCCAGTGCTTTGTCCCAGTCACCTGTCTTTGACACGTCTCCCCCTCCCTTGACTGGGAGGGGCTGCAGCAGGGAGGGACTGCAGCCCGCTTTAATTAATTCAATTAATTTCTTTCCAGAGAGCTGCTCAGTTTTGGCTTATGGTGGCTCAGAGTATTGAACCAGGGACATTGGAGTCTCAGGTATGTGCATCTGTATAACCATTATGCTGCCTCCCCTGCCCCACAGCCCACTCTCTCCACTGCAGGGTAGGGTTGAAGAGAGGACTACAGGACTAATTAAATTGGGGGAGGCTTTGCTTTGGGTTAGGCTTTTCTCAAATTAATGATTTAATAGTGGTTTATAAGACAATAGGATTAAAGGTGGGGGAGGTAGCACAATGGTTATGCAAAGAGACTCTCATGCCTGAGGCTCCAAGGTCCCAAGTTCAGCCCCCACACCACCAGCACCCAGAGCTGAGCAGTGCTCTGGGAAAAAAAATCCCACACTGCACCTACCCCCAAAAGTATGTGTCTCCTCAGCCCTGATAATTTCAGTCTTAGAGATGAATTGGCTATTCCTTTAAATTTTATGCCAAATTCATAGTTCTCTATATTATGCAAATGAGAGAAACCCCCCAGGACCTGGCTTTTACCTGTTTACTCAGGGCGGGGAAGGGGATTCACCACAGCTAGGGCTGGCCCTCAGTGAAGCAGTTGTGCAAATAGGACCATCTCAGCTCGTCCTTGGTAAATGGGGCATGTGTGAGAAAGTGATGATTTGGGAGCTGGGGAGGCTGCTCTGTGTGTGGGGGGGGGGAGGGAAGGGGCTATCAGGGGGGTGGCGCTGAGCTGTGAGGAGGGGGATGAGGACTCAGCCCTGGAGAACACCTTGGGGCAAGTGTCTCGATGCAAGGAGATGGCATTAACTGGCCTGTCAAGGGTTGAGAGGAGACCAGTGCAAGATGCACTGTAGGAGCCATGGCGGCAGAGCCTTCAGACTTTACACTGGCCAGGGGGGATGCAGGAGCTGAGAAGTGGGGTGTTCTAGTGGGTGGAAGCTGGCATTCTTGTGCTTCTGGCCAAAGCAGGTCGATGTGTGTGTGCATGCATCACACAGACATACACTGTCACATACAGACAAAGAGACACAGACACACACAGGCACACACAGACACAAGCACACACAGACATAGACACACAGATACACAGACACAGACACACAGGAACACAAGGCACATACACAAACATAGACACAGACACACACAGATATATAAACACAGTCACACACACACAATCACACACAATCACGACCCAGACCTGGGAGAACCCAGATGCCCAAGACAGATGAGTGGCCGAGACAGTCGTGGCCTGTGTACAGAAATGGAATACTACGCGGCTGTTAAAAATGTCGAACTCGACTCCTTTGCTTCATTTTGGCTGGAACTTGCGGGAATCCTGTGAGATGATAAGTGTCCAGTAAGGTGAGAAGGGAGGGAGCTGGGTGCTGGAGCTCAGGAAGCAAGGACAGAAGGGGGACGAGCTGAGGGGTTACGTGGCCAGTGTGGGGTGGCCGCCAAAGCAAAGGAGTCTGGGAGGGGAAGGGGGTGAGGATGGGGGCTTCGAGGTCTTGGGGTGTGATGGAGGGAAGGGCCTCCATGGGGTGGGCTACGATGAGAGGGCACCCATGTGCCAACAGCTGTCCTGTAACCATTAGCCCCAGTAAAGGGATTTGAAGGGAGAAAAAAAAAAAAAAATCCAGGAGCGAGGTGCCCTGGCCCGCAGGCCCCGCAGAGGGCGCCCTCCACAACAGCCCTCCGGGAAACCTCGCGGTTCGCACCCGGGGCCGCCCCCTCGGGGTTGCGCTGAGTCCGCGGCGGCGGCTGAGCTTCCCGGCTGGGGTGGGGATGGGGGTGGGGATGGGGGTGGCGGTGCCCGCCCCGCACGGGTTAAGCCGCCGCCCGCCCTAGAGCCAAAGTGGGTGTTGCAGGAATGCGTCTCCCGTCCCGGGGAGGGGGCCGAGCTGCCCCCCCTGAGCGGGGCGCTGGGGATAAAGGCGGCGTCGGGGGGGGAACCTCTCCACGCCGGCAGTGCCCCTGCCGCCCGGAGCCGCCCGCTCCCGGCAGAGGCGGACACCCCCAACCTCGGACCCGGGACTAGAGCCCAGCCCGCGGGGAGCGGCACCCAGCCCCTGGCCCCGGCCCCCCAGATCCCAGACCCCAGCGGCGCACTCCCGGTTCCAGGAGCCCTAGATCCCAGGCCCCGCGCCCCCCGATCTCGGACCCCCAACCCCGGCCCCGCACCCCGGCCCGCGGGTAGCCGCACCTGGCCCCGCGACCCGCCAGCCATGCGGACGCACCGCGGCCCCTGGAGAAGCCTCCTCCCACTCGCCGTGGTCCTGCTCCTGGGCGCCGGGCAGGTCCAGGGGGACCCGGCCGTGGGGACACCCACCCGGCTGCGGCGCCCCTCAGGCAGCCCGCCTGCAGCCAAGGTGCTCAGCCCGGCCCCGGAGCCCGTGGGGGAGCCCCGGGTACCCCGAGCCCCACCACCTGGCTGGCGACGCGGGGCGCCCGGACAGCGGCCGCTCGCACCTCGGCCCCGCAGCCCGCAGACGCCCGGGGCCGCGCCTCCCAGCGCGACACGAGTCAGGCTCAGTGGGTGAGCTGGGGGTCTCCCTGGGCCCCCGAGGATGGGGGGGAGGGGTCTACCATGAGCCCTGGGACTGGGGAGCTTCCCTGCTCCCTGGGACTTGTGTGTATGTGTATGTGTGGGGGTGGGTCTGCCCTGCGCCCCTGGGCGCTTGAACTGCAGGTGCCGCACCCCAGGCTTCCCGGGGAGGTCTAGGCCCGCCCCCACCCCTGTTCCCAGGTCCCTCTGGCTGGCAAGCATCTACGGGGGTGGGGGGTAGATATGGGGCTGAGGGGAGGATGTTAGCTGGGTGAGTGGGTTTCCAGGGGCGCCGGCTGCGGGGCATGAGTTTTGGGGCCGCAGGCTGACCTGGGACCCCAGGGCCAGGCAGAGGCTGGGGCGCAGTGGACTGGGCAGCTGGTCTGGGGAGACTCCAGTCCGGGTGATATGGCCCCAGGCTCAGTCCTGCCTGGGTCCACAGGTGTCTCAAGAACCTGGGATGCAAAGTCCCAGGCAGGGGACAGGTGGGGGGGGAGCACCCTTCAGGCTGGGGGGACTCTGCCCACCCTCCCGGATACAACTTCCCCAGCTGGGTTTTCCGACACTGCAGAATGAACACTGGCATCCCCATTTTTGCTCCCAAGGACCGGGGGCTTAGCCTGTCCAGCATGTCAGCCCAAGCTCTTCTCCATCCTTTGCTTATACCCCGGAGACCTCCCTCCTGTGTCATTGTACGCCCACCCCCATATCTCTTGGTGTTTGTTTACCTTTTTATGTTTGGGGTCTTGTCTCATCATATCATGTCAGTTTACTGGAAGCTGTTTGATGTCTTGTGTTCTTTGCTGGGTCACCAGCCCCTGGAGCAGTGGGTGCTGTGTCTGTGGCTTGCTCAGTCCCCAGGGGACTAGGCTGAGCTCTGCTGCCTGAGGAAGGTCAGGTGGGAGGCAGGCAAGAGTATTCCCCCCCCACCAAAGTGGGGTGCTAGCCTCACCCACGGATGCTGACGGGCACCTGCTTTGTGGCTGTTCTGTTCTATGCCAGTGAGCACTGTCTGAAGACCTGTATGCAGGGCAGCTCAGCTGCTGAGACTTGAGCTGCAGAAAAGAAATAGTGATGTGCTTTAAAGATTTAATTCTTTCTGAGAGAGAGAGAGAGAGAAAAGGGGCGGGGGGGGGGGGAGAATGAGCAACACACCCCAGAGCCCTGCTCAGCTCTGGCTGTGGTGGTCCTGGGATTGAACCTGGCACCTTGGCCATGAAAGCAGTGCTCTGCCTGCTTCCTGGTATTGAGAGCCAAGCACAGAGGACTGGGGGTACTGAGACTGAAACGTGCAGAGAAGGAGGCCTCAGGGCTCCACAGGTAGTCTGGGGAGGGAGGCAAGAGTGGGGTCCAGAGGTTTGGCACTGCCAGGACTCCGGCTTGTTGTTAGCATAATGGCCAGGCCACAGAGGCGCTTATGCTGTAAGGATGTAGAGCTGAGAGACGGTGATGAGGGGGACAGGTGGTGACAGCAAGGCTGTGATGTGCAAGGCCATGAGGACATAACACCTGCCCACTACAGGTGCACCTCTCCCACAATGCCTCTGTCTCTGGCTTCAGTCACCCCTCCAAGTCAGCTGGGAAGGGGCTGGGTGACATTCTCTTTTGGCTTCCCACCCAGTTGCTTTCTGGCTGAAGCTGCTCCCCTGGCTGAAGGCTCTGTGAAAGGGTTGTGGGCTGCTGGGGTTGAGGACTAAGTGCCGCCTGCTGGTGGGGCCTGGAACTGCACCTTGAGGACGGGATTTTCATCCAAAAGATTTGTGGAAGTTGTCCCATATGCCAGGCAGGGTGCCGGGCCCTGGGGCCACTGCAGTGGCCAGAGCAGACAGTCCCTGTCCTGGTGGGACTTGTGATGTGTATGTGGGGGCTTGGTTATTGGAAACGGTGGAGGTCTGACTAATCGTGTACCAGGCACGGTACTAGGTGACTGGACGGTCAGCCAAAACAGAGACGTTCCCTATACTAAGGAAACACAGTGTCTGGGGGACCTTAAGCCACCGTCTCCTGATTTTCAGTGTTTCTTGAAATAGACTCACATCATACTTTTATGACTGTTGTCACTGGGGCTTCACCATTCCTGGATGTCCACCCCTTCATATAGAAAGAGCACAGAGAGGGAAAGACAGGACAGCACAGCACAGCACCAAAGCTTCCTTCAGTGCTGTGGGGGCTGGACTAGAACCTAGGTCATGCTCCTGGCAGAGCAGTGCAAGTGAGCTATCTTGCCAGTCCCCAGTGTCCCTTTTCTGTAATATTTTCTTCTGTCTTTTCCCCCTCACATTTCATTTCATTTCTTTTTTAAAATTTTTAAATATTTATTTATTTATTCCCTTTTGTTGCCCTTGTTGTTTTACTGTTGTAGTTATTATTGTTGTTATTGGTGTTGTCGTTGTTGGATAGGACAGAGAGAAATGGAGAGAGGAGAGGAAGACAGAGAGGGAGAAAGACAGACACCTGCAGACCTGTTTCACCGCCTGTGAACTGACTCCCCTGCAGGTGGGGAGCCGGGAGCTAGAGGAGATGACATCAGAGATGCATAGAGGCAGGGGTGAGGGGCTGTAGGGGGCTAGTTTGAGCTGGGCACAGTGGCAGTTGGGAGGAAACCAGCAGCTGGCATTTACCTTTCTTGTGCAAGTGTCTGTCCTTGCTGTCTGCCCCCCCCCCCCCGTTGTTAATTTATCTGAGCTCATCTCTAAGCTGGGTTTCTCGTATGCTGTAGTCTTTGGTGTGCTTGGGGTAGCAAAAGAAAGCAACATCTGGTTGGAAGACCTTCTCTACCACTATTTGGGAAACGCTGGATTAAGAGAAACAAAGAAGTGTTAAAATGTATACCATGTGTCAGAGACTGAGTCAGACCCTGGAGTCATAATAAGAAAGAGCCCTTAAGAGGCCCAAAATGGAGACACTTGTAGTCAACACCCCAAGACAACCAGTAATATGTCGTTGTGGCAGTTTGAGAATGGGGAAGGCTGGGTGTATGGAAGTAAAGTCCAGGGAATGTTTCCTACAGAGGAAGGAACACTTGATCTGGAAGCCTGAGAGCAGGCAAAGGATTCCAGTTGCAAAGAAAAGACAAAAGGTTTCCTAGGTAGAGAGTAGCTGAAAAAGAGTATCAGAATGTGACCTTATATGGTACCACTGGGAATGGCCAGCTTTACATCCCTGGCAGACCAATTGTGGATGGTCTTGGAGGACATGGAAGGGTAGTGGGGGCACTTACACTGCACAGGCAGGCAGGTGGGGCCCTGGCTGGCTTTGTGGAGGCCCAGGGACGGCTGCTGTTAGCTATGGCAGGCTAGGTGCATCCCCAGGGGTGGGGTGATGATCACTGGGTGACTGGTTCTCAGCAGTGTCACATGGAAAGCTGTGCTCACATGGCCTCCCAGGAGAATCTCCTGGAAGTCAGAACCAATAGGGTGGGTTGCCCCACTGAGTAAAGTTTTCTTCTTCTCCACATTGAGCCAAAGCCTACTGAATACTGCTGAATTGGTGGGCATCTTTCTGGGTCAGCACCCACTGTACCCAAGACCCCAAGGTTTATTTCTATTAGGAGGGAGGACAGAGCATTACAGCTAGGATTCCAGGTTTATTAGGTCTAAGTCTAGCCACCAAGTACTATTACATATTTTTATTTTGAGTTACATAACTGCCCACCTGCAGGGGGGAAGCTTCATGAGTCAAGTAGTGCTGCAAGTGTCACTCTGTCTCTCCCATTCTATCTCCCCCTTCCTCTCTCAGTTTATCTTTGTCCACCAAACAAGCAAACAAGAATACAATAAATTTACAGGATTCTCAAGTGCCTTCCCCAGACCTGCAGTCTCCCTATAAAAGAGGGCCTGTCTGTCTAGCCAGGTGGTATGTCCCTAAGCTTCTGCCCATGGAGGGGGTTGGGGGGGGGCTCTGTGAATGGTCCTCTTGGAGCCCCTTTGTGCTGATCTCTTTGGGGGACCCCACAGGAGGAATGTCTGCAGGGGACAGTGCTGCCCAGGGTGGACGACAGCAAACAGCACCAACCATTGCATCAAACGTGAGTACCCCCTGCACCCCAGTATGCCTCTAGAGATCCATGGCCCTCTGGGTGCTGAGCCACAGAACCCAGGAGGATCTTAGGGCCTCCAATCAGAAGCAGTTTCTAGAAGACACCTCTTCATATTTGGTGGCTTCCTGCGTCTCCCTGTGCTGGTTCAGCATTGGGGGCCCTCATCTTGGGGTCTCTTTGGCACCCACACAGCCCGGGGCTGCAGACTGGCCTGTCCCCAAGACTCTGCAAGGCACGTTGCTGGGGCCGGGGACACCCTCCTCTTCTCAGAAGTCTGGTGGGCTGCATCTGGTGGCAGGAGGGAAACAGCTGTGCTGGTTCTGTGGGAGCTAGGAGTGAGGCAGGAGCGGCCGGGGGCCCACAGCTGAGCCCCCCATGGTGTCAGGACACCATGACAGTGGCCCGTTCCTGCATAGCACCCTGTGCCAGGACCCGCACTGTCCACAAAGAGGTGATGAGATACAGGCCACATGCACTAGACCACAGGCAGCACAATTCCAATGTCCCTCCCTCTCCCTCCTTTTTTTTTTTGGTTACATGAGTATGATTTCTTTCTTTTTAATTTAAAAAAAAAATTTATTTATTTATTTATTGGATAGAAACAGCCAGAAATCGAGAGGAAGAGCGAGATAGAGAGGGAGTGAGACAGAGAGACACCTGCAGCCCTGCTTCACCACTGTGAAGTTTTCCCCCTGCACGTGGAGACTGGGGGCTTGAACCTGGGTCCTTGCTCACTGTGACATGTGCTTTCAGCCAGCTGCACCACCAGCCGGCCCCGATTTATTTCTTTTAAATTAGCAATTTAGTAATGGTTTACAAGTTTCTAAGAATTGCAGGGATGGGAGCCAGGTGGTGGTGCACATGGTTAAGCACACACGCTATATAATGCACAAAGACCCGGGTTCAAGCCCCTGGTCCCTACTTGCAGGAGGAAAGCTTCATGAGTGGTGAAGTAGAGCTGCAGGTAGCTCTCTGTCTCCCTCTCTACCTCCCTCTCCCTTCTCAGTTTCTCTCTGTCTCTAGCCAATAATAAATTAATAAAATTTAAAAAATAACTTAAAAATTAAAAAGAAGAGAATTGCAGGGATAGAGCTCAACCCTGCACCCACCACCCGGGCTCTGTGTCACCCTCCCCATATCTTCCTTTGCTCTCACAAGACTTAGAGACAAGTCTGGCTACTTTAGCCTCCTCTTCCGTGCCACTTCACGTATCTCAGTTGTCCATGTTTCACAAGTAGGGGAGACTCTCTCATTGTTGTCTTCCGCCTCCTCACTCCATGAAAGCATAATCACTTCCCATTTTCATCCACTTTGTTCTGAAGGATACAGTATCATTTTTTTAATGGACAGAATGGACATCTCACTTTTTTTTTTAGTTCATTTTTTTTTAAATGAGAGAAAGGCCAGAGCAGCACTCCAATACTTATTATTATTATTGTTAAAGATTAATTTCTTTTTTTTTTCCCCTCCAGGGTTATTGCTGGGCTCGGTGCCTGCACCATGAATCTACCGCTCCTGGAGGCCATTTTCTCCCCCCTTTTTGTTGCCCTTGTTGTTGTAGCCTTGTTGTGGTTATTATTATTACCAGTGTTGATGTTGTTCATTGTTGGATAGGACAGAGAGAAATGGAGAGAGGAGGGGAAGACAGAGAGGGGGAGAGAAAGATAGACACCCACAGACCTGCTTCACTGCCTGTGAAGCGACTCCCCTGCAGGTGGGGAGCCGGGGGCTCGAACCGGGATCCTTACGCCAGTCCTTGCGCTTTGCGCCACGTGCGCTTAACCCACTGCGCCACCACCCGACCCCCGATTAATTTCTTTTTTTAAAAATAATTTATTTATTTATGAGAAAGGTAGAGGGAGAAAGAACCAGATATCACTCTGGCACATGTGCTGCCAGGGATTGAACTCAGGACCTCATGCTTGAGAATCCAGTGCTATATCCACTGCACCACCTCCTGGACCACTTAAAGATTAATTTCTTTATGAGACAAAAGAAGAATAGAGAACCCAAACATCCCTCTGGCATATGCGATGCTGGGATTTGAACCCAGGGCTTCACGCTTAAGGCTCCAGTATTAATTCACGGCACCACCTCCCAGGCCCACTCCACCACTAATGATGCTCTATTTGTTCTTGTGTTTCTTGTTTGTATGAGGTGCCAGGGATCAAACCCAGGGCCTTATGAATGCAAGGCCTGCACTCTACCACTCAACTATCTCCCTGGCCCCCCGGACCCCTGTCTTTAACCTCTCCACCCGCTGCCAGGCATCTTGCCTTTCCACTTTCTGTATCTTTGGACCAAGGATGGCTGCAAACGTTGCCGCTGCTCTGAGATTTTTCTAGCTGCCCTTAGGTTCTAGATTCTCTCATATGGTGGCAGCTTTATGTCCATAAACCAGACTATTTGCTAGCTGTTGAGTCTTTGCTCTATGCCCCATACTGTGTCAGATCGCTCTCGCTTCGGGGTGAGCAAACTGAGGCTCAGTTTGGTGAGGAGACATAACCAGGGACACACACTCCATGTGCGGAAGCCAGGGCTGGACCCAGGCAATGTCACCCCAGAATCCCACTTGCTTATCTGTGGGCATTTGCTTCCTTCAAACCCCACTCATGGCTGGAACCTTCTCTATAAATGACAGAAGCTTTAGGGGGTGCAGGGAATCCCTTGATCTTCCTTCTCTGCGCCCCAAGCCCCTCCAGAGCCCTCACCAGCTCCCCAGATCTTTATTCTGCCTGACTGTCATTTCTGGAGCTGCCTCTGTCCTCGGCCCAGTCTCTCTGTAGCCTTCCTGCCTTTCCTGTCTCAAGGGCCAGCCACCAGGGCCTGTTCACTGTGCTGGCCTGCAGGTGGTTATCCTGGCATCAGGACAGACCTTCTGGTGGATGCCTCCACCTCAGGTTCTCCTGCTGTCTCACGAGACGGTACGAGATGTGAATGAGCTAGAGCTGGGTAGGCTTCTGGCTCTGACTCTTTCTCCATCTGATAGTGAGTCTTGCATTTCTCCAGAGAAAGGAACCTAAATCTGCAACCCCCCCTGCCCCCAATCAAGCAGCAAAGCAGACCTGATGACATTTCTGCCTGACTCAGGGGGCCTGAGTGGTGGGAGTCTCAGAGGAGAGGCCCTTTTTGACAGAGCTGAGGAAGGACACTTCATAATTTAAAAGATGGAGACTGTGGGCCTTGGGGAGTGGTGACTTGCTCAAGAATACATGATTTACTAGAGGACTCAAGACCAACCACTCCTTGAGTCATGGATGCCAAGGATGTGGGCAGCCACGGTGTTATGCTAAGCAGAAACCCTGCAGCTGGGGAGATGGCACAGTGGTGATGCAAATCAAACAAAATGCTGCCCCTTCCAAAACAAACAAACAGAAAACACACAACAATCTTTCATATCCGAGGCTCCAGGGTCTCTGGTTTAATCTCTGGCACCACACAACCACGGAAGCCCGAGCTGAGCAGTGCTCTCATCAGAAAGAAACACAAATAAATAAATAAGAGGGCTGGGTGGTGGCTCATCTGATTAAGCACACAGATTACTGTGCACAAGGAGCCAGGTTCAAGCCCCCAGTTCCCACCTGCATGGGGAAGGCTTCACAACTGGTGGAGCAGAACTGCAGGTGTCTCTCTTTTTTTTCTCTCCCCATTCCTCAATTTCTTTGTCCTATCAAATAAAGTAAAGTTTAAAAATAAATAAAAAGAATTATAAATTAATCAATCTAGCTTCAAAACAAAACAAAACAAAACAAAACAAAACAAAACAAAACATCCCCAGGACTCACAAGTTGTGGGACTGGATCCTGAGTATTGATTTTTTATAGTGACACCACTATAGCACTCACTTTTGTTTTTTTTCCTCCAAGGTTATTGCTCTGGCTCTGTGCCTGCACTATGAATTCACTGCTCCTGGAGGCTAGTTTTTTTTCCTTTTGTCTCCCTTGTTATTTATTGTTGTTGTTGTTGTTATTGTTGTTCTTATTACTATCATTGTTGTTGGATAGGACAGAGAGAAATGGAGAGAGGAAGGGGAGACAGAGAGGGGGAGAGAAAGACACTTGCAGACCTGCTTCACTGCTTGTGAAGCGACTCCTCTGCTGGTGGGGAGCTGGGGGCTCGAACTGGGATCCTTACGATGGTCCTTGCGCATTGGGCCATGTGTGATTACCCGGCTGCGGTATTGCCTGCCCCCCAGATCTTTTTTAAAAATGTGTTTACAGGCTTATGTGTTTATTTACTCGGGTGCAGCAGGTGGACAGGACAGCACCTCCTTCTGGTGCTGAAGATCAGACTCTGGGCCTCATGCCTGCAAGTGCTCCTTGGGCCAGTTTCCCACCCAAATGACTCCAGTTGGGCTCAGCCCTCTGAGTGGGACTGGGGGTTGACCACAGGAAGGTCTGCTTGGGGACTCTTCCTCCTCAGATACGAATATTGCCAGGAATGCAGATTCTGACCCACCGAGTCTCACCCACCGAGTCGCTGATTTGGTGCTTCTGACAGGCTTTCAGGGGCTGGGAGTGCTGTGGGTCTGGGGGCCCCCTCTGAGCAGCAGGACCTTGGGGTGGGGTGGGGCTCTCTGGGAAGGGGAGGATTGTGGAAGCAGTTTGGAGTGAGGCTGGAGCCAGGTGGCTCTCAACTGTGTCCCAGCCCTCCAGCCCTGGAGGTTCTGCTCCCTAACTTCCTCTGATATTCCAGAATCAATCTCTGGTCTAGTGGAGTTTCAACACTGGAAACTCAAAGCTGGGTGACTCTGTAGATGGTCAGAACTCATGTGTGTGTGTGTGTGTGTGTGTATCACCAGTATCTCCCCCACCCTGGGGGTCTTCAGCCCTGCTCTCCCCACTCCTACGCCCCCCATCTTTGTGTTGAGGGCAGTCCGGGAGGAAGAGAGTCAGTCTTTCCTGTCCCCTGAAAGTTGGCATGCCTGCTGGGTCCTGTGCTGTTGCTAAAATAGGTCTAAGGAGAGCCACGTGGGCAGTGGGGTGTGGCCCCCTACATGGCTGGCCCCAGTCGACTAGAATGTGGGGCTCTTGGCTCCACATATAGTCAGCTGTCTCTCCTGCCCCCTGCACTCCACCCCACCCCCCGAGCTGTCCTCCTGGCTGGAGTGGAGACGGCTGCGCCAGGGAACACTTGAAATCTGTCCTCACAGCTCCACACATGTGGGCTGCCTCTTCCTCCAGCTGTAGAGAGAGGCTGACAGTCCCCCCTTCCCTTTCCCTCCTCCAGCCCAGTCCCAGAGCCATGCTGAGACTCAGTCTTTCCCTGATGGCTCCCTGGTCCCACCTGCTGGGAGGGCCCTGGGCTCCCAGACTCCAGAGCTCCCCTCATCTCTTCCCAGCTCATGGAACACTAGTAACACATCAGTCTCCTTCATCCCTTCTGGATTGCAGGGCCTCTGGACCATGCCCCTCCCCCAGTCTGCAGACAGGCTTCTCCCTCTTCCTGTCAGATCTCCCCAGACTAGTGCAGCCCAGAACAAATATGCACAGAAGTTTTGGGGAGGCTTCTGAAGGCTCACACTGGGTGAGAGGATTTGGAGCACCCTGAATTATTGCTCACTGCCATCCTGGACACCCAGGGGCTGGGGCTGCTCTGGGGAGGGCAGAGGGAGGGCCTGGCTGTTGGAGAGGGAGCCTATGGATCCAGATGCCTGTACCCCAACCCAAGCAGTGAGGTCAAGGTGCAGAGCCTGTGCTTAGACTCGGGGTGGGTGAGCAACATAGTGGCACTGCAGAAAGACTTACATGCCTGAGGTTCCAAAGCCAGAGCTGAACAGTGCTCCAAGTTTAAAAAGAGAAATCAGCACACACACACACACACACACACACACACACACACACACACACACACACACACACACACACACACACACCTGGTGCCTTGGGTTTGAGTCTCTGCTGTATCTTTTGTCTAGTGACTGACCTTCAGCCCCTGAGCCTGCCTATAAGTGGATGCAGCTCAGCTAGAGATGTTTTTTGAGGATTACTAGTAGCTTTAACTCTGAGGTCAGCTACTTCCTGTTGCCTAGGGCAATCCTTGCAACAGTCCCCTGGCTAGGCTTGAGCTCTATCTCCATTTAGGACAAGCTTAGCCATTAGCCCATTTGCTGCTGATGTTTGGCTGTGAATCCTTGTAGCCAGACTCCAGAGTCCCAGGGCTCAGTGATACTCCCAGTAGGAGCCCATGTGTGTTCACCGGCCTGTGGCGAGTCCAGCTGTGACTTCAAGGCTGACCTGGGAACTGAGCTAAGGGCCCAGGCTGCAAGGCCAGCTCCCTGGTCAGCGGTCCTGAGCAAGCTGCTTCAGTTCTCCATGCTTGGGTTTCTCTAGCGTTGTGGCAGGGAAGGCATGAGATAATGGAGGTCAAACATTCAGCCAAGGCCCGGCAGATCCTGTGTACTCTGAACTCAGTTGGCCCTGACTCTGCAGGTAGGAGTTGAGGAGAGTGCTCCCAGAGACTAGGTAGCAGCTGAGGACACCCTACACCCTGGATCATACCAGGTGTTCCCCGACTTGGGAGGCCTGTTGGGGGACCTGTTGGGAGACCTGCTGGGGAGCCTGCTGGGGGCCTGCTGGGGCCCTCTTGGGAAGAGCATCAGAGCAGACATGGGACTGAGGGCTCCCATGACTGGTCAGGCACTGCTCCTGGGCCATCCCTCAAGGAGTAGCAGAGACTTAGCTGACCAGAGGGTGCCAGCCTGGCAGGAAGCACTATTCCTTTCCCACCTCATGTCTGCAGGAGCAACTTGGCTCTTCTAGTGAGCAGGTGCCAAGCCCTGGGCTCTTTGCTCAAGGAGTGGAGAGGATGCTCTTGCCCAGGGCTGTCAGGAGCTGGCGCTATCCTTGGTGCAGCCTGCTGACTGGCCCTCTGGCACAGGGACCATGCTTATCAGAGCACTGGGGATGATCACACGTGACCTGGGGGCTTTCCTTCTCTCAGTTGCCTCTGTCTGCTTGTCTGACTTCTCCTTTTCTGCCTAGTATTTTTTAAAAACATTTTCCCCCTTTCTTTTTATTGAACAGGACAGAGAGAAATTGAGAGGGGAGGGAGGGATAAATACACAGGGAGGGAGACAGAGAGACACCTGTAGATCTGCTTCACCACTCTGGAAGTGTCCTCCTTGTAGGTAGGAAGCGGGGGCTTGAACCAGGTTCTTACACAAGGTGATATGTGGCTTAATCTGGTGTGCCACCACTCAGCCTTCCTGCCCAGTAATTTTTCTTGGGGTGGAGGGAAAGGGAGGGAGAGATATCACAGCACTAAAGCTTCCCTCAAAGCTTCCTTTAAAGCCCAGCGAGGGTGGGACTTGAACCTGGGCTGTGCACATGGCAAAGCAATGAACTATCTCACTGACCCTCTGCCCAACATCATATTGTTGGAGTGCTCCAGGACACTCCCTGGGTATTCCCAAACCTCTCCCCTGCCCACAGAGGGGGGTCCTGGGAGCCCAGCCAAGCACAAGTCCCCCACCCCCTTTACTGTGTCCCATCCCAACAGGCTGCAGCCATGGCAGAGATGGTGCTTAGTGCCTGGTGCCAGGCAGAGTGTTTCTGTCCCTTCACCCTGGCTTAGCCCTCATGTCTCCTCTACCTAACCACTGAGCAGTGCATCCCCAGCACTGGGCCCAGAGTCACCCTCTTTTCTCTCTGCTGCACCACTCCTGAAATCATCTAGTGCCTTCCCAGGGATGTAAAGGTTGTCTCTGAGCTGACTCTGCTCACATGTGCTTATATATTCAGCCAGACCTCTCCTCTCCTCTATAGGCTCTCTCCTGATGTTTATTTCATCGGTTTATTTATGTATTCTATTTTTTAGTGGGAGAGGACAGAGAGAAATTGAGAAAAGAAGGGGAGATAGAGAGAGGGACACCTGCAGACATACTTTACCACTCGTGAAGCATCTCCCCTGCAGGTGGGAAGTGGGGGGCTTGAACCTGAGTCCCTGTACATAGTAACATTAGCACTTAACTGGGTGTGCCACTGCCCGTCTCCCATATTTATTATTATTATCATATATATTTTACCGTAATACTATTCAGCTCTGGATTCGGGGGTTCTGGGGTTTGAACCTTTTGCAGAACAATTATGCTGTCTCCCTCCCCTCTCTGCTCTTGATACTTCCCAGACATCCCAGCTCCAGCTTTCCAGAAGGAGGAGGTGTTGATCCAACACCCCCTCCCCCCATTCCAAGGCCTCCCCACCCACCTGACTGTTCAAGCCAGTCACCCAGGGGCCCTATGGGACTCCTGCTCTCTGGCTTTAGTTTTCATCCTTCACTGGGACTGGTTAGTTTTATTCCTATCTCTGCTTCCTATACCTGTCTTTCCCTGCTTCTGTTATTTCTCTGGCTTAGAGTGCCAGTGTGCTGGCAGCTCCTCCCCGCCACAGCCCCCCACTCCCCTTCAGAGTCACCATAAACAGATGAGAACATACCCTGAAGCCATGGTCCTGCCTGGCTCTCCAGCCCCCTCTCTTAGCACTCGGGTTGGTGGAGGCTCCAGCCTGAGTTCTGGAATGTGCCGCCTGCCCAGGCCTGTGGTCCACGCTGCCCTCCTGGCTTTCTCAGGTTCCCGTCATCTCCCCAGTCTCCCTCCCAGGCCCTCCTGCTCTGCCCTGAGGGGCCCCTTCTCTGCCTCGATGCTCAGCTCCCGAGCCCCACTGTTGTGTCTCCGAGGCTCAGGACCTGGAGTCTGTCTCTCTGTCTGTCTGTCTTCTGGAGTCAGAAGCTTCACAGAGAAATAGACCCTGTGTGCTTGGCCTGGGTCCCAGGCCTAGTGCAGATGCAGTGGGCACTTGACAGTGAGGAGGACACAGTGGGTCTCAGAGAAGACACTGTCCCGAGGCTACAAGGTCCGTGGTCCCCTCCCAGGACCTGCAGTGGGTTCGGTGCTGTTCTTGAGAGACTCCCTGTCGGCCTCAGCACCACCTTCCTTGCCCATGAGCAGCTCTGTTTGCACAATGCTGGCTCCCAGGCTAGTTCCTCTTGGGGCTGCGGGGCTGGGTACATCAAGGTTGCTTCTCCTCTGTGCGGTCAGGAGCCAGAAGCAAACCCAGGCTTCAGCCCTGGGCGCTGAGCCCTGCCATGGTCACCTCCTCAGGCTTGCTTATTGGAGCTAGTGGGTGGGAAAGGCCCCCAGGAGCGATGGATTTGTAGTTTAGGCACTGAGGCCCCAACCCCCCCCCCAAAAAAAAAAAGAAAGAGAGACACCTACAGCCCTGCTTCACTGTGAAGCTTCTTCTGCAGGTGGGGACTTGGGGCTTGAACCAAGATCCTTATGCATGGTGACATGTGCACTTAACCAGGTGCGAATGCTCCCCCCCTCTCCTATCTATCTCTCTCTATCTCTCTTTCTCTTTTGATAGAAATATAAAGGTAGGAAGAGAGAAAAAGAGAGAGAGAGAGAGAGAGAGAGAGAAAGAGAGGGGGAGAGTGAGACCCCACAGAACCAAAGCTTTCTCCAGCGCACTGGGGCCAGGCTCGAACCTACATGACAGAGCAGCACACTGTCTAAGTGAGCCATTTCGCTGGTCCTGACTCCACACTTTGTGACAGTTTTCTTCTCTACTCACCTGCAAGCTTCAGGTGGGCAAAGACTGTCCCCAGTGCCTGACACACAGTAGGGGTCCAGCAAATGTCTGAGTGAGTAATGGGTGGAGGAGACGTTGGGTTAAAGTGTCCTGTAGCAGCCTGGCTCCGATCTCCCAGGCCCCTGCTTGTTCCTGGGTGAGGTGCAGGTACTGAAGGCAACAGAGAGAGAAGCAATGGCCCCGGCAGCTGACACTGTCACTCAGCACTTGCTGAAGGCAGAGGACCAATTCTGGGCCCACTTTGTATCCAGCAATGTGGAGGTCATATCCTGCTAGACTTGGAGTTCTGCTATGGGCTGAGGAGGGTGGGGGTCTGAGAGAAGAGGGAGGAGAGGAGAGGCAGTCGTAGGGAGAAAGACTTAGAGAGAGACACTTTGCGTCTCCAGCCTCCTCAGACCACCCCTGTGTCCACCTGAGGTCATGGTCACATGACAAGCAAAGTAAAACTAATGAACATCTGAAACAACTTGACTTTCAGGCCAATGTGGACTCCTTTGTTGTAAAAGCCACATTCAGTGTTAGCTGAGCACCTACTGTGTGAATCTCTGTTCCAACTGAGGAGGGAACTCAGCAAAGGCCCACTGGCACAAGACTCCTGAGAAAACAATGGACTTTGGGCCCACAACATTTTGGGGTGTGGGAAAGTCATGATGTGTTTTTCTAGCTACAAGAGTGTCATGAGTTTTCTGAAAACCCAGTAGCTCACTTGGACAGTGTGCTGCCTGGCCACGTACAAAATCCAGGTTCGAGCCCAAACCCCAGTGCATTCAAGGGTCTTTGGTGCTGTGACTGCTCTCTGTCTCTCCCTGTTGAGAAAACAAACAGGTCAAGTGCATGAACCTGAGTCTGAGAGGGAGGGTTTTTGATTTGTTTGTGGATACTGTTCTGAAAGAATCACGAAAGACTCCGTGGGTCAGGTGTGCAGACTGTCTGAGACTTGATTCCAAAGAGGTGAGGTGGCGAGTGTGCAGACACAGAGCAGAGGGGAAGGTAGCTCAGTGCAGTCCCCCGAGGGTCACGGCATCTTCCTCACCTCCTTGGCCTGATTTAGCTCTGCCCGAATCCCATCCAGAGCCAGCTTCTTCCAGGTCTAGCTCACTTCCTGGTGAGCTCGTAAAAACTGTCTCCTCTACTTTCCACGGTGCTCCCTCAGAATGCTTCCCTCCTCATAGGGGAAATGTTTGAGGAGCAAAACGAAAGCTAGAGTCCCAGGTAGCCCTGGTGGGGCTGAGGTTCAGGGCCCCCTTGCCCTGCTCTTCCCCTCCCAGCAGTGTCCTGACTCTGCAGAAAGGGACAGGGACCATTGCACACCCCTGTTGTGGGGTCTCTCTCTGGGTATCCTAAGGTGAAGCCCCCCTCGTCTGTGGTGGAGGGGAGAGCTGCCAGAGGAGCCTTCTGAGGCCTTGGTTACTTCCTTCCTGCTGGACCCAGCAGCTGGCGCCTTCTGGGGGAGCCCTGCCCTCATGGCCCTGCTGTCCCCTCAGCTGTGTGCCAGCCGCCTTGCCAGAACCGGGGCTCCTGCAGCCGCCCCCAGCTCTGCGTGTGCCGCTCAGGCTTCCGAGGAGCCCACTGTGAGGAGGTCATCCCCGAGGAGGAGTTTGACCCCAAGAATGCCAGGCCTGGACCCCGTCGCTCAGCCGAGGACCTGCCCAGCCTGCACAGGAGCAGCGCTGCCCGAGGGAACAGTGGGCTCAGGACACAGCCCCCTGCAGCCCGGCCGCTGACCAGGTAGGTGCTCTTCCTGGACCCTGGGCGTGGGCTCTTTCTGGAGCGGCCCCTTCCTATGGCCTTTGGGCAGACCTGGGTGGGGAAGGCCGCTTTGTGCTCCTTTCCCTTCTGCTGGCCCAGCAGAGGTGTGAGCAGGGGAGCAGGCGAGCAGGCATGGGGCCTGGTGTAACCTCTGCAAGGCTGCTGATGGGGATGTGTGTGTGTGGGGGGCAACCTTCAGATCCCGGAGGAAGCCAAGGAAGCCATAGCTATGGGACCCGTCTACCATGTTTTGAATCCTGGCACTGCACTTCCTGGCACTGTGACCCTGAGCAAGTTACTTTTCTTTTTTTAATTAAAAAAAATGATCTTTCTTGGGGACCAAGTGGTAGCACAGTGGGTTGAGCGCATATGGTGTGAAGTGCGAGGACCCACACAGCTCCTCACCTGCCCCCGGCTCCCCACCTGCAGGAAGTTGCTTCACAGGCGGTGAAGCAGGTCTGCAGGTGTCTGTCTTTCTCTCCCCCCTCTGTCTTCCCCTCCTCTCTCGATTTCCCTCTGTCCTATCCAACAACAACAACATTAGCAATGACAACAATAACAACAACAAGGGCAACAAAATGGAGAAAATGGCCTCCAGGAGCAGTGGATTTGTAGTCCAGGCACCAAGCCCCAGCGATAACCCAGGAGGCAGAAAAAGAAAAAAAACTTTATTTACTTGTTGGATAGAGACAGTCAGAAATTTAGAAGGAAGAGGGAGATAGAGAGGGAGAGAGACAGAGAGACACCTGCAGCACTGCTTCACCACTTGCAAAGCTTTCCCCCTGCTGGTGGGGACTGGGGGCTCAAACCTGGGTCATTGCACACTGTAACATGTGTGCTTGTGGTCCGGGAGGTGGCGCAGTGGATAAAGCTTTGGACTCTCAGGCATGAGTTCCTGAGTTCAAACCCCGGCTGCACATGTACCAGAGTGATATCTGGCTCTTTCTCTCTCCTCCTATGTTTCTCATTAATAAATAAGTCAAATCTAAAAAAAAGAGGTTATTTAAAAAAAGAAACGTGTGCTCAACTAGGTGCACCACCACCCCACCCCACAAGTCACTTTTAAAATTTTATTTATTCAAAATTGTATAGGGCAGAGGGGAAGGTGAGCTAGAGAAGGCAGAAAACAGAGACGAGTACAGACCTGGTTCACTGCTTATGAAGCTTCTCCCTGCAGGTGGGGACTGGGGGCTTGAACCCGGGTCCTTGTGCGTGAGTGCAGGAGCCTATCCTTTTTTTCCTTGAACACGCCCCTGGCACCTTGACACTGCCCAGGAGCCTGACCAGCATCAGCTGGATGAATACACAAAGAAGGCTGTGGGGCCAGGTGGGGGAGCACCGGTAGAACGCACACACATTCCCAAGTCCAAGGCTCTGGGTTTAAGCCCCTGGTCCCCACCTGCAGGGGGGAAGCTTTACGAGTGGTGAAGCAGGGCTGCAGGTATGTCTCTGTCTCTCTCTGCATCTCACCCTCTCCTCTCAATTTCTCTCTGTCCAATCAAAATTAAAAAAAGATAAGTAAATAGGCTAAGAAAGTGGGGATAGGAGGAATCCTGGAGTGGCCCCCAGGAGAGGCTGTGTGTGTGTGAGAAGGGGGTGCCAGGTATGGGTGAACTCTCTTCCACTTCATGGGCTCCCTTGCCACTGGCTCCTGGGATTTTCTGAGAGCGGAAGCTTCAGGGCCTCTGTGGCCTAGACTCTGGGGATGTCGGAGTGACCGCTGCAGGCCCAGCTGTGTTTTGCTTCTAGAAGCCAAGTCACTCTTGCTGGCTGGTGTCAGATGCTTCCTGTGAGCATAGCCAGGCTTCCCAGGCCACTGTTGGCTTCTATCCCGACAGCAGCTTGGACAGGCCCACAGTGTCCAGCAGACACAGTGACATTGCGGGATGTTCTGGGAGCTGGAGGAGGACTCAGGATGTCTGAGGAGGGGGATTCTGGAAGGATGGGCTTAGGAAAGGCCTGGACAGAGGCTGAGAGCCTCGTGTCTCGACAGGAGGGCGACAGGCAGCTCTCTCCAGAGCCAGGCGTGGATGGCGGATGCTGTTGTCTGGCCACAGCCTGGGTTCTGCAGGGGCCTGGAGACTCTCTGCTTAAACTGGCACCATCTGGGTAGAGGGCCAGGCAGCTGTGGAGGGGTAGGGCCTCTGAGATTAGGGAACTGGTTTCCTAGGGACTGACTCTGACTGCTGCTAAGTCCACATGAACACCTGTGTCACAGACTTGGTGAGGCTGGTGCTATACTGTCGATGGGCCACATCTTGACCAGGGATTGGACCTGAGTTGGAGATGAGACTCAAACATTCCTGAGCTCCAGCCCTGGACTTTCCCTGCCACTGACTGCATGAGATCAGGCCATTGTCCCCACCTCTCTGGAGTCAGTAGGCTACTCCAGTTTGGCTGCAGAGATGCTTAAAGGAGACCACCATTTTTTTGTGACTAGTGATTTAATAACGATTAACAAGATTGTAAGATAACAGGGGTACAATTCCATATAATTCCCACCACCAGAGTTCCGTATTTCATTCCTTTTATTGGAAACTTCCCTATTCTTTATCCCTCTGGGAGTATGGACCAAAATTCTTTATGGGGTACAGAAGGTGGGAGGTCTGGCTTCTGTAATTGCTTCTCCACTGGACATGGGTGTTGGCAGGCAGATCCACATCCCCAGCCTATTTCTGTCTTTCCCTAGTGGTGCAGGGCTCTTGAGAGGTGAGGTTCCAGGACACATTGGTGAGGTCATCTGCCCAGGCAAGTCAGATTGGTGTCATGGTAGCACCCACAACTTGGTGGCTAAAAAGCGATAAGATATAAAGCAAGGCAAACCATCATTCAGTGGGGATGAAATGACACCAGCTCCCAGTAGTGAGTCAGCCGGCTGGCTCTCTTCACTGCATGGATGAGGATGAAAGAAATCAAATGAGTGTGTGTGTGTGTGTGTGTGTGTGTGTGTGTCTTTCCTATAACAGCCATAGTCACTGGATTTAGGACCCCTCCTAAACCAATATAACTTCATCTAAACCTAATTACATCTGCAAGGTTCTATATTTCCAAGTCTAGTCAAACTCACAGACTCAGTTTTAAGTCTTCAGTGCACTTTTTTTTTGGGAGGGGGGGAGGGAGGCACACAATTCAGACCATACCAGACCCACTTCTGTCTTCTCAGGTGCATGGCCCTTCCCCTCAGAGGGCCTTCTGTGTCCATCTTAGACATTCTCCACCCCACCCAGCTGTTTTCTTCATAGCACTAACATCTTACCAGCGCTGATTTCTTTCTGTTTTTTTTTTTTAAATTTTATTATCTTTATTTATTTATTGGATAGACACAGTCAGAAGTCAAGAGGGAAAGGGGAGATAGAGAGGAAGAGAGACAGAGAGACAGCTGCAGCCTCGTGAATCTTTCCCCCTGTAGGTGGGAGCTGGGGTCTCAAACCTGGGTCCTTGTGCATTGTAACATGTGCACTCAATCAGGTGTACCACCACATGCCACCCCCTCCCAGTGCTGACTTCTTTGTTCATTTAATTTATTGTTTTTCTCACTCCAGTACAATGTCAGGAAGAAAGGATCTTTGACCTTGAAGAAAATTGATTTATCAGTGAGATGAGGGAGGAAGAACCATAGTATCACTCTGGCACAAGCTATGACCACACTCGGGACTCCACCCTTCTGTTTTATCCATTGTGTCACCTCCTGAGCCACAGTTGCTGATCTGTTTCCAGTGTCCTGAATCAGACACAGCTCCAGGGAGAGACAGCAGAAGGCTGTGTGTCAGGGAGCCTGGGGCTTTGGAGTCAGGCAGAATTTCAGCCCCAGGACCCTTCAAAATGCATAATGAGAGTCACATCATCTCATCAAAAGCTCAGTTTATTTGACGCTGAACTAAGAAATCTAAAGTAACTCTTCTTGGGGAGACAGTTACGAAATCCCACTGAAATAACCATGTGGGATTATAGCTGGTGTGTCTGGATGCATTGGGTCCATAGATGGGAAAGTTCTTGCTTGATCTTCTTGCTCCCCATCGGCGTGGTACCCCGCTGCCAGGAGGGACTCTTCCCCTCACTGTCTGGGCCTGCAGAGAGGACTAGAGATGGGCCAAGACTGGCAGCTGAATTGTGGTCTCACAGGAGTCTAGTGCAGGGCTGCAGCCAATGCAATGGGGGAACCTTCCAGTTTCTCTCTCCTCTGGACTTGAGAAGCAAACTCCTTCTCTGGGTTGTGGGCTTGGAAAAGGGAGGACCCTGCAAGGAATAGTGTTCTAGGAGAGGTCTGTCACCCCAGTCTCTGTGACAGGTACCCTGCGAATTGTGCAGTGCACAGCCTGTGCAGCTGTGGGAGGCGACCCTAGTCCTGATTCCTCCAATTTCACAGAGCAGGATGCTCTGCTGAAGTCCTTTTCAGATGTTTTTCATGACAAGCTCTGCCCTCCTCTTCCCTCTCCTTGTCCTTCCTCAGCAGACCCACCAGCTCAGTCCTATGCAGGGAGCAGATGCTGCACACAAGCCTTTCAGTGCATGGTTTTGAGCCCACTTAGGTGGAGGCAAGCACCCCAGAGCAGGGCAGGGACTCTCCATTGCCTAGCAGGGCTGACTCCATCCTGACCCTGCTGGTCTGGAGCTGTGGCTAAAGGGTGCATGTTTGGGTCGAGGTTGGGTGGACTAGAGATATGGCTAGGCTGATTTTCCATTTCACAACGGGGCAGTGGTGAGGGCATGGTTAGAGGTGAGGCTTCAGTGTGGTAGCTGGCTAAGCTTTCAGCCTTGGGGCTGTGCTCAGGTTTGATCTAGCTCTGATCATGCTAGAGTAGGGTTTAGGATTGTGGCTTACTTGACCATATTTGATCAGTCCCATTGTGTTGGAAGTATCTCTGTTTTAGTACTGAGGGTAGAAACTCTGGGTGGCGAAAACACAAGTTGACAGCCAGACCTCCCTTTCATCTGGTTCTGCTGTTATCAGCTGTCTGATGCTCTGTGGGTGTCTTTCCTCCAGGAGTCTCTATGTGGAAACATAATATTAATACTGGCCACACTGGACTGTGATCAGAACAAGATAAGACAATGGGGAAAGTGCTAAGTCACACATCCAGGTGCTCAGTGCTGCACAGTGGATGCCTTTCACCATCTGTATCAGTCAGGGCTATCTGGAAACAGAAGGCACACACTCTGGGAACTTTGACAAAGGCTTTCTTTGCAAAGACATGGAAAGGCAGGAAACAGAAGAAGGTGGTGGAGTGCATGGGAGGAGCTGGGGCCTAGTCCTACAGGCTGAAGGGGCTGGGGACCAGCAGTTACTGGCTGTACCTTAAGATAGGGGCTGAGGCCTCTAGCAGCAAAGGAACATGGTCACAGATCACCTGCTGAGCCCATCAGGAGGGAGCTGGAGTTTGATGAACAATCCCTCTACTCTCTTCCCTCCTGGGCTGAACAGGATTGGAAGGCAGAGGGCAGAAGAGCAGCAAACAGAAAGTCTTCAGCCTATGTCACTTTCTATTGCTTAGTGCAGGGACATTTTCTGCTATTACCTTTTCTAGTATGCTTTCTTTTTCCACTCTTTCTTCCTCTGGCAAACCAGTGATGAGTGTAGTACCTCTTTTGAGGTCATCCCATATATCTGTTGTTTTTAATGTGTCTTAATCTCTTCTTCAGTTCTCTTACTTTATTAGTCTTCTGTAATTCATCTTCAGTCTTGCTAATTATGTTTTATGCCTCAGTTGTTCTGCTTTTACTTCCATCAGCTCCATTCCTTAGCTCAGTTATTTCATCATCATACAGAAAAAAATAAAAAAGGAAGTCTCCAGCACATTAATATAATAGGTCCTTAAGTGATTCTGTGAGGAGGCTGTTCCTGATGCTCTCACTCCACAAAGGGAAGTGATGGAGGGAAGGATGATTCCTGCTTAAAACTCTGGAGGGCAGATTTGCTGGCATTTTCCCTGAGAGCCTATAGAGCAGGTGAATTGTGACAAGTATAGGGCAGCAGGCTTCCTCCAGAGAAGCCACAGACCTGGTAAGCACTCAAGGCAGCAATCCCTGAGGTGTGATGTGGTGGAAAAAGCTTGTTGGGATCCTTGAAACGTTCATACATGCAGTTCCAGCATGATATTTACAAGAAGGTAACAATAAACTTTTCAAACTTGTAACTGTTTTCACAGCATTTAACTCACTTAAAATCTTTATGGCCTTTGTTTGAGAGAAACAGGTTAGGGAGAGATGAAGCAAGAAGGAAACAGTCAACATTCTCTCCCAGAAACCTTGGAGGAAAGAGCAAGTTCAATCTCAACGAGGTGCTTTGTGCCAGACTCTGGTTGTTCAGTGATTGTCATCTCATATGGGAGAGAGAGAGAGAGGGAGAGAGAGAGAGAGGGAGAGAGAGAGAGAGAGGGAGAGAGAGAGAGAGAGAGAGGAATAGAGACAGAAACAGGCATGAGTGGAAGAATGTGTTGAGAGAACTTGCCTCAAAAATCACGAGTTTTCCCAGGCTTGGAGAATTCTCCTTTTATCTCCAAGGTCTTCAAATGCATATCATGTTCCACTCTTTGCCCATGATGTAGAGGAATTTCTGATTTATGAGTCCAGTAGTTTTTCCCAGTTGAACAACCTTTAAATCTGACATCAGTTAATGAATTTGACATTCAGACAAGACACAGTGTCTGTCAGACAAGACACAGTGTCTCAGGTGAAAAGTGCTTTACCCAAATCAAGAGCTGTTAAGATAGTAGTAATAGAAAGGGACTCTGAAACTCTACTTGTTTTCACATATGGAACAAACTGAACCAATGTCTCAGTTCTTTGGCACTGCTTTTTCTTCCCTAACTGCTGGCATGCTACCCCCAACACACATCCACAGAAGAGTTAAATAGGGATATTTCAGCCTGGCAGGATAATTTCCCAGAAAGAGATTAGAAAAGGGAAGTGGATTAAATGTAAAATCATCTGGGACCACGATTGGCTGTTTGGGACTCAGTGAGGCATAGCATGTCTCTGTTTGTCTATCTGCAGATGACATAGTGAACATTGCTAAATGATTTCCAATAATGAAATGTGAAAACACACAGTTCCTTTGTCAGTCACATAGCTGTGGTTTGGTGTCTGATTCATTGTGGAAGTGAGTAGCTGTGACAGGCATTTTGTGGAGGGGTTTATTTTTTCTTCTTTTTGCTCCTAAAAAAATATTTGTGAAAGGTCTAACCTTCATGAAAGGCCAGTGCTTTTTGAAAAGAAACATACCTTTTCCTTGCAAAATGAAGATAGCAGATCAAACCTTGAGCTTCCACATTTCTAAGCCCCTGCCCATGCAGCTGGCATGTCCACCTACAAGGGCACCCAGAAAAAGGCCCCAGAGGCCTCTCAGAGAATTCAGCACTGCAAAGAGGGCGGGAGTATCCTCCTGAAATCTCCAGCTGGACCACACCCTGGGGAAACAAATTGGTTCCACATTTTTTGAGTTTCTTGAGTCAAGGTCAGCATACTGAAGGCAGCAGGGAAGAATTGTGCACTCATGTCCTCTAGTTAGATGAGTCTGGCTTTGGATCTCAGTGCTCCCACTTCACAGCCATGCTTCCCTGAATCAGTGGATCTCTCCTCCATCCCCCCCCCCCACCCCAGTCTCAGTTTGCTGGTCTGTAGCTGGGGGAAGGCTTGTTATACATTGTGGCTGTTCTGAGAACTCATTTGCTCTGATTTCTCCCTAGACTCCAAGACTGAGGCTACCTGAGATTTTGTTTCTATCAGAAAAGCTGCAGAAGTAACTCGTACCTCTGAGGGTTTGCCCTGCCCACTTGAAGGTGGTTCTGGCCAGAAGCAGGGTAGGAATTCACCCACCAAAGACAGGCAGAATTCAAGCCTGGAGAGCCTGTCCCCGCACTTTCTGGCTGGGGTGACAATCAACCCAAGTCTGTGCCTCCCTTTCTCAGTAAATGTGGGTGCTAGTTCTGATGCCAGAGGGCTGTTGAGTGAGGTGTATGTGCAAGTGACCCAGAAACAATGCAAAATGGAGATGCCTCCTATTGGCTGGTCAGTGCTGGGCTCCCCTGGTGTTTATGAAGGGAGAGCCCCGGCCCACCCCCAGGGGAGCAAGCTGGCTTCTATGGAGTGTGTCCTTTACAGGCTCCCAGCTGCCTTTGTCTCCAGTGGGCCTGTCAGGGCCAGCTCAGGAATGGTGCAAATTCATCTGAAGTGTTTGTTGTCCAAGAAGGCAGGCCTGCGTGTCTCTCTCTCTCTCTCTCTCTCTCTGTGTTCTAGAGGGTAGAAGGGCCCCTGAAGACAAGAGCTGGGAACTGAAAGGATCAGGAGGGGGTGGCTAGTGGTCAATTTGGTGGTAATAAGGTACTCATATACCTAGTTCTCCTTGACTTTGAGAAAGGGACCTTCTCTGCCTCTTCAGTTTGGAATTTTCTCCTTTTCTCTCTCTCCATTTTTTTCCATTTAAAATTATTATTACTATTATTGTTATCTTTATTGGCTAGAGACAGTCAGAAATTAACAGGGAAAAGGGAGATAGAGGGGAAGAGAGACACCTGCAGCCCTGCTTCACCACTTGTGGAGCTTTCCTCCTGCAGGTGGGGACTGGGGGCTTGAACTTGGGTCCTTGTGCACTGTAATGTGTGCACTCAACAAGGTGCACCACCACCCAGCCCCCATTTTTTCCATTTTATTGGCTAGGACAGAGAGAAACTGAAGGAGAAGGGGGAGGATAGTGAGGGACAGAGAAAGACACCTGGAGACCTGCTTTACCGCTTGTGAAGCGTCGCCCCTGCAGGTGAGGGAACGGGGCCTCCAACTAGAATACTTCCACGGATCCTTGCGCTTTGTACTATTTAACCGGGTGCGCGGCACCTCCAGACTCCTGAACCTGCTTTTCTTACACCACACTCCGCAAAGACTTTGTGACTCATCTATAAAGTGGGGACAGGAATGTCTCTGTGACTCTGGGAGTGACCTCATGCCCTCAGGGAGTTCTGCAGCTTTCAGAGCTTCTTGTCTACAAAAGCAAGAGTACCGAGTGACTGCGCCTGGTGCCTGCCTGGACTGATGCTTGGCCTGGCACAAAGCCTGGCACTGAATAAACACTGTAGCACCAGTGCCCCCTCCCACCCCTTCCCTCAGATACATTTCCAGAGTATCTTTCCAAGGTTAGTTTCTGATTATGCAAATAAGTACAGTATGTGCCATTACTTCTCTATTTTTATAGCGATGTTTACAAATCTGACACCAAGAGCCAGCAAATGTTTTCCCCATAAATGGCCAGACAGTAAATATTTTAGGCACTGCAGGACGTATGGTTTCTGTAGCTCCTCAGCTTGGCCATTTGACAGAGCGAAAGTAGCTGCGGACAATGAGCGGGACTGGGTCCCAGTTAGTCTTTATGGAAGTTTGCATTCAGATCTCAGATCACCTTCTTGTCTCAGGAGATAGTCTTTCTTAATGTTCCCCCCCCTCACCCCACACCAAACATTTAACATGTAAGACACCATTGTTAGGCTGTAGTCCATACAGAATTGCTGGGCGGGCCAGGTTTGTTTGGGCCTTTACTTTTCCTCTTTTTCATACATCTTGCAGTTTTCCTTGTGGATGGAGTTGAGTTGCTCCTTTCTGTTGTAAGAAAATATGATTCTGTTCCGTGGCTGAATCCTAGTTTGTTTAACCAAACCCCTCTGAAGGATGCTGAAGTTGTTTCTATTCTTTAAAAATATTTTGCTATTCCAAAATAGAGCTGTCCTGAGTAATCTGGTTCATCCATCATTTTGGGCATTTACAAGTACCCACGAGAGGTGGAGCTGGCACAGAGTCCTGCCATGTGATTTATTGAGAGAACCATGAGGAAGGGTGGCAAGAGGGTTCAGCCAGGGCTGGTCTCCAGCAAAGTGAAGGTGGCACTCTGACTGTCCCACCTCGAAGCAAGGGGCCAGGGCTTTCAGCAGTCATGGTTTCTTGGTCAGGTCATGTACTCAGTGTCAACCAAGAGCAGGAAGTACTCACCATAGGCCAAGGGGAGAAGGTTTAGTGGCAGCACAGAAGGTGGGATGCAAAGACAGCACACAGTGGCACATGGCTCAGCATTGTCAAATCGTTTCCCACTGATGTGATCCCAGTGGGGGTGCCCACTGGCAACATCTGAGAAGGACATTTTGCATCAACTCGACCAACAAATCAAACTTTGGGAGTTTTGCTAAGCTACTGAATTAAAAATGATTCTCAGAATTGTTTTCATATGTTTATCTCTTAGTATTGAGCAAGACTTGTTAAGGAACTCTATTAATAATCGAGATGACTGAAGCCAAGGTGGGTGGAGGAAGGAAGGAGCCTTTTATTTATGCGTAGGCTAGGAGCTCAGATCATTCTAAAAACTCTGGCCCTGAACAAAGGGGTGGTACAGGCTGATAGAGGCTTGAGAGCAAAAAAGCAACATTACGGAAGCAGAGGCTACAAGGTTAAGGGGTGGGACTTGGACCCACTGCTGAGGGTCTGGTTGCCTTAGCTACTGAGATCTTTCCTGCAGAGCTGTGTCTGTGGAAGTTTAGGCTCAGCATAAGATACACCACTGGGGGATGGGAATACCTTTTAGGAGGGCAGAAGCTAGCCAGGGTTCCAAATGCTGCCTTCTTAGTAAAAGTTCAGTCTGACCTTCATTGTCTCTACTTATTATCACTTCTCACCCAGTGAAGGCCAGCCTGCACCAACCACCTGCACTATTTCAGACTTTCTACACATTCTTAACCCTTTATGATATTTGCAGTCTTTCTGTTCTGTATTGAGGCCTACTTACAAATGCATCACAATCAGATTATAAGCACATATTGTAAGCATATCCAGGGGCTAAAATCTGGACTAAATGTATTTTCATGTGTTTAAGACATGCACACAAGTGTGTGTTTCTTTTTTCTGTGAACCGTCTGCTTATATTCTCCTCTGATTTATCTTTTAGGGCTATTAGGCTGTCCTTTCCATTACTAAAGGTTCTATTGGTCTGTCTTTCCCATTTTTTTAAGAAGATATTTTCCATTATTGCTTTTACTTTGTTTAAGGTGATTTTGACTAAGCAGAGATTTTTTCATTAGTGATTCGATTTATCCCTTTGAACTAGTGCTTCCATGCCCATTGGCGATATGCCTAGGAGTGAAATTACCAGGTCATTAAGTGCTTTCATTTTAACTTGTATAAAGATTGTTCAGACTGCTTTCCATAGGGGCTGTGCCCGTCCGCATTCCCGCCAGTGTATCAAGGCTTCTTTTTCTCCACAGCCTTACTGACATTTATTCTCACAGGTGGTATCTCCTTGTCATCTTGCTTTGCATTTTCCTAAGAATGAGTGATGTCTGTGGCCCATCTTCTTTAAAGAACTGTCTATTCAGATCTTCTTTCCCCCCTTTTAACTGTGTTGTTTGCTGAGCAGAGATTTTGGACCAGAAGTTGATATGGTGTGTAAACCCCCTAGCATGCTGCCTGGCACTCTGCAGGCCCTGAAGAGATGTTATTTCCGTGTCCTCTCTTGTAATTGGTTCCACTCTGTTTATCAAGCTGCAGACTGTATTTGAAACATCATCTACAATTCCCACCTGAATGCATCTGCTTATGTTACTTGTTTAAATTGGAATGTTTTCCTTCCCATTTTGAATTATGAAAGTTTTACCTATCTTCCTACCCATTTCTTAGGTCCCAGCTCAAATCCCTTCCTTCCTTCCTTCCTTCCTTCCTCCCTCGCTCCCTCCCTCCTTCCCTTCCTCCCTTCCTCCCTTCCTCCCTTCCTCCCTTCCTTCCTTCCTTCCTTCCTTCCTTCCTTCCTTCCTCCCTCGCTCCCTCCCTTCCTATCTTCCTTCCTTCTCTTCCTCTCTTCTCTTCTCTTTCTTTTTTCTCTTTTCTTTGTTTCTGACTACTTCTCAATTCTGGCTTGTGGTGGTGCCAAGGATTGAAACTGGGACCTCTCTCTGGAACCTCACACATTAAATTCTTTGTGTTAGCTTCCTACCCACCATGATCTTTCTTACACCAGAGTTCCTTTACCTCTGTTAGCCATCACAGTCCACTTGAGGTCCTAGTGATTTGTACACATTTACCATGTCTTTTATTTTCTATTAAAATAAAGTTGCCGAGAAGAATAGAAATTGCAAGGACCCAAGCAAGGATCCTGGTTTGAACCCCCAGCTCCCCACCTGCAGGGGAGATCACTTCACAAATGGTGAAGCAGGTCTGCAGATGTCTATCATTTCACCCTCTCTTTCTCCCCGTCTCCTCTCAGTTTCTCTCTGTCCTTTCCAATAAAATGGAAAAAGTGGCCATGAGGGATAGTGGATTTGTAATGCTGGCACTGAGCCCCAGTGATAACCCTGGAGGAAATTAAATTAAATTAAATTAAATTAAATAAAAAAACCCAGATATTTAGCTTTGTTACAAAAAGATCCATGTTTATTATAAAAATAAGTAACCCAAATACAAACACATTTAAAAGTTATTTATTTATTTATTTTAATGGTTTATAGTTGACAGTAAAATACAATAGTTTTTACATGCATAATACTTCCCAGGGTTTTTTAATTTAATCAATTAATTAATTAATTTTTCCTTTACTGGAGGATTAATGTTTTACATTCGACAGTAAATACAATAGTTTGTATGCGCATAACATTTCCCGGCTTTCCACAGAAAAATTCAACCCCCACGAGGTCCTCTGCCATCATGTTCCAGGACCTGAACCCTCCCCCACACCCCAGAGTCTTTTACTTTCATGCAATACATTTAAAAGTTTAGAGCAGTAGTCACACACATGAGGACACTCCCATTCCCAAGAGTGTAACTGTACCTTGCGGACCTTTCTCATGCCTGTGAAAATATTGAGAGAGAGTTCTTTTCTTGAAAAACGAAATGGAGCATACGGTCCACATTTTTATACAAACCACTTTTCTCATTCTATAAAGTAACATGAGTCTTGATTTTTATTGCCAGAGCACCACTCAGCTCTAGCTATTGTTGGTGCCAGGGACTGAATCTGGGGCTTCCTGCGTGCAGATTGCGCATGCCACTCTGTGTATCCACCAGGCTCTCAGATGAAGCATTAAAAGTACAGTGAATGGTGGATATAGCTGTTCTGCACATTTTATAGTGTGCTTTCTTTTGGCAGTAGAGCACTTCTTCAGCAAAATAATTAGGAAACCCAATTTATAGATTAGACTGAGTGCCGGGGGGGCGGATGGGGGCTCCTCGCCCTGCATTCCTGCCCCTCGCTGCTGCTCCAGGTCGTGAGTCTGCTGGACCAAGGTGGGAGATTCCACCTGACGGAGGGACCATGGAGGGCTGCACTGTGCAGGCTGTTCTTAGCTGGATCTGAGGATCCAAGCCAGAAGGCACAGAAAGATTTTTCTCCCTAAATCTTTTTATCCCACAAAAAAGAGCGCAGATGAAGAAGTGAAAAAAAAAAATGGAAGGTTTCTGTAGTTAAACTTATTTCAATGCTTTAAAAATATTTCATTTATCTAATGAGAGAAAGTAGAGAGAGAGAGAGAGAGAGAGAGAGTGCAGAAGGTGCTGGGAATTGAACCTGGGGCCTCAGAGCCTCAGGCAGGAGAATCTTTTTGCAGAACCATTATGCTGTCGCCTCTTGAATGTTTTTTAAGGTTTTTTTGTTTTTCAAAAAGTCCTTCAAATGCCTTTTTGAAGTACCAAAAATCCTTTTCTTTAAGGAAAGCATGACAAATAATTGGGAGGTAGGTGTGTGTGTGTGTGTGTGTGTGTGTGTGTGTGTGCGCGCCTTACTGAATACAAAGTTGGCAATCTTTAAAAATTGTAAAATTTCACTGATCCACAAAATTGTAAACTCTAGATATATCTGTTCTGGTCTATTGTGGATGCTTTTCCAGCATTTCCCTGGACCGTGTCCAGAGAAATAGCAAGTCCCAGTGCCAGGTGAGTCTGGGAACTGCTGTCCTTCATGAAGTCTTGGCTGCTCTTCCACGGCTGATGGATAAAGTGCCCACAGTCATCCCCTGACCTTTGTAGCAGTCGTGCTAGCCTATGGAATTGGTCCAAAATAATCTTCTTTCCAAAAATGTTTATTGGAAAAGCTTTTCAAGCATACATAATAAACCTGGATGGTATAACTTCTCCCTCCATGCTAAAGGAATATTTTCACAGAAGAAAAGTCATGTAATGGTGCTCACAACTGCAAAATTTCAATCACTCTGAACATACAATAGAAGAATGCCTACAAAAATGATGACTTGTCTATAGATAGGCTGCCGTGCAGCAATTCAGATGATAAACATGAAAAGGAAATCATAAGGAGTCGATCTAATGTCAAATGAAAAGGCAGAATTTAAACAATCCTCACAGATGAGGGCTTTAGAATACGCACTCACATCTTCAGGTTAAATGGAAATTGCTAATTTTTATTCTGTGCTGGGATGGGAGAATGGAGAATTCTTTTTTTTTCTCTTTGAATATTACTGATGCATTGTTTTCATAATGAAAATAAACGAGAGCGGCCTGGTGCAGTAGCCCGCCTGGACAGGGCACTGCTTGGCCACAGCTCAGTCCCCACTGCACTGAAAGAAGCTTCAGTGCTGTGATTATTTTACTTTTTCTTTTTCTTTCTTTCCTTTTTTTCTTATAAGACAAGTTACAGTCTTTTTAAACACTATTTTATTTTAATGAGAAAGTTTATGTGTACAGACATACACATAAACGCACCACACACACACAGAGAGAGAGAGAGAGAGAGAGAGAGAGAGAGAACCAGAGCCCTGCTCAGCTCTGACTGATGGTGGTGCTGGGGATTGAACCTGGGACCTCAGAGCCTCAGGCAGGAGAATCTTTTTACAGAACCATTATGCTGTCTCCACAGATTTTTAAAAAATTTCTTTATTGGGGGGGGTTAATGGTCTACAGTAGACAGTAAAATACAATAGTTTGTGCATGCATAACATTTCCATGTAACAATACGACCCCCACTAGGTCCTCCTCTGCCATCATGTTCCAGGACCCGAGCCCTCACCTCCCCACCCCAGAATCCATTACTTTGGTGCAAGCCTGTTTTTCCCCCCAATCTGCCTTTTTAGAGAAAGAGAGAGAGAGAAAGAGAGAGAGAAAGAGAGAGAGAGAGAGAGAGAGAGAGAGAGAAAGACTTTCTGCCCCTGTTTTTTCCCCCCTAAAGGTAGAGACACTGAGGGAGCGGGAGAGAGGAGAGAGAGAGAGAGGGGAAAAAAGAGGCCATAGAACTGAAGCTTCCTGCAGTGATGTGGAGGCCAGGCTTGAACCTGGGTTGAGCACATAGCTGAGCAGTGCGCAGTCCAGAGCTACTCCACCGGCCCACTCTGCCCCATAGTAATCTGGACTTGTCTTCATTGGGCACCTACCTCAAAGGTGGCTCATCTGTAGGTTTTTGTTAAGAACTGACAGGGGAGGCATAGTATTCACCTTGAGGCAATGGCTGGTCACAGCGCTTCAGAGACACCCGGCCTTGGTCACTAACATGCCATAGGAGCGGTCTAGCACCTTCTGCTGCTTCTGAGTTCCCGTGGGCTGGAGAGGCTTGGAGACTTGCTCAGAGTAATCTGGCAAAAGCCTGGTGGTTCCTCTTAAGGATAGGCACTTGCACTGACCCAGCCACCTATCCTGAGGGCTCCCCCACTTTCTGGATGGCCAACCAGGTGGTCAGAGATCAGCCAGACGGGAGGCCTCTTCCAATATGGTGGCTGTGGGCAGAAGCACACTGGAGGGTGGGCACAGACTATTCCTGGTAGGCTAACAACTATGCCGTGCTTATCTCCACAGGACTCTGGGTGCCCTCAGCCAGACCCGCCCCTCTCAGCAGCATGTGGGGCTGTCACGGACAGTCCACATGTACCTGGCCAGCTCTGCCAAGGCCCAGCAGACCTCCAATGCCCTGACCTCTGGCTTAGGCCTTGAGCAGAGGGATGGTGCCCAGCAGGCAGTGGATCTAGACCACTCTTCCTCTTCCTGGGGTAAGACCACCCTGTCTTGGGGTCCTGAAAGCACAGGGCATCCAAGCCTCAGCCCCTTCCTCTCTCCACCTCTGCTCTCCCAACCAGCCCACAAACAGCTACCCGGGGCTTGTCTCCTGCCAGAGGCCAAGCCCCTAGAGAGCTGCTCAGGGCTCTGCCCACTAGATGCTTAGACTAATAGCTCCCTCCTGCCCCCGGCCTGGTACTGGGCACCCTTACTGCACAACTGCTCTGGCCTTCCCTCCCCTGCTCCCCAGTCACCCAGCTCCATCACCACCCAGCCATGCTACCCCTGGGAGTGCCCACACCTTCCCCACCTACCCCACCATACACTGACCAGCTGATTTCTGCTTAACAGTTAAGGAGAGACACTTCACTGGGTAGGGCGCTGCATACCTTCCCAGGTATAGCCCAGGCCCAAGCTCAGCCCCACACGGCACTGCAGGAGGCTCTGCTGTCTCTCTTTATATGAATTTTAAAAATCTAGCATTCTGGGAGTAGGGTGGTAGCGCAGGGGGTTAAGCACACTTGGCACGAAGTGCAAGGACTGGTTCCCGGCTCCTCTCCTGCAGGGGAGTAGCTTCACAGGCAGTGAGGCAGGCCTGCAGGTGTCTATCTTTCTCTCCCCCTCTGTCTTCCCCTCCTCTCTCCGTTTGTCTGTCCTAACAACGATGACATCAATAACAACAATAACTGTAACAACAATAAACAACAATGGGGCAACAAAAGGGAAATAAATAAATAAAATCTAGCATTCTTTCTCTGATACGTGTGTATACATGTGTATATGTGTACATATAAATCTTACAGCAATGAAATTGTGTATTTGACAGGCCTCTGGCTCTGCAAAAAAAATTTTATAGACAAAATTCATGTAACGGGTCAGCAAAGCAGCTCACTTGGATAGCGCCTGCTTTGCAGGTTTGAGCCGGAGGCCCAGCACACTGAAGAAAGCTTTGGTTCTGTGGTCTTTCTCTCTCCCTCTCTATCACACCTCCCCCTCTCAATTTCTCTCTGTCCTATCAAATAAAACAAAGAGAAAACATGGCTTCCAGAAGGGGTGGAAAACGCATTTTGGGCTGTAGACCGCAGGCTCTCACAGCTGGAACTTCGCCCCTGTGGTCCTGTTCCCAGGGGCGCTGGCTAGACCCTTGGGTGGGGCCCCTTCCAGCGGAGCCCTCAGGACCCAAGCCCTCTTTCCGCAGGGCTGAACCTCACTGAGAAGATCCGGAAGATCAAGATCGTGTTCACCCCCACCGTGTGCAGGCAGAGCTGCGCCCAGGGGCGGTGCACGCACAGCTGTGAGCGGGGCCGCACCACGACGCTGTACAGCCAGGGCGGCCGCACCCCGCACCCCGACCCCGCGCGGGGCTTCCGCGTCTGTGAGTGACCCTGGGCCCCCAGGGTGCCCCCCTGGCTCCTTCAAAGGCTCCCCAGCCAGTGAACCCTGGAAGGCCCTCCTTTGTTTCCTCAGTGCTTCCCTCCAGGGCGCCCCCATTGAGTGTTCCCCAAGGTCCCCCTAATGAGGAGCCCCCAATGAAGGCACCCTGGTGACCCCAGTGTCTCCCTGGGCTGAGGGCTGCTGTCGGCACCCCCAGCTCCCCCTGGAAAGTCCCTGGACAAGGGGGTGCCGGGGCCCCTCTGCCCCCCTCACCAGGCGGCCTTCGCAGACTTCTGCCAGATCCCCTGCCTGAACGGTGGCCGCTGCGTGGGCAGGGACGAGTGCCGCTGCCCCGCCAATGCCACCGGGAGGTTCTGCCACTTGCCCGCGCCTGGCACGGTGCACCCCGGGAGCACCCGACCTCGCCACCAGCTGGAGGCTGCCTCCTCCAGGCAGTCCACCTTCACACTGCCCCTCTCCAACCAGCTGGGTGAGGAGGCAAGGGGGAGGGGACTGAGGGGGGGGAGGGGAGCGCAGGGCTATGGGGGAGGAAAACAGATGAGGCCCACAGTGGAGGGGGCAGGCAGGGGTGGGGCGGGTCTCCACTCCTTTCTTCACAGCCTCCTGCTCCTCCTCCTCCACAGATCAGTCTCACTCCCGAAACTTGCTTCACGGTTGTGGTCTCTTCCTCTCTGTCTGTCTCTGTCTCTGTCTCTCTAGCAGATTAAGTCATCTCAGAGCGAGGAGGCCTGAGGGACTGTCCAAGCACTTCTTTACCCTTCCCTCTCCACCCACCAGTGTTCTCTGCCCTGCCTCCTGTGGTGCCATGGGTGAGCTGAGAGTGTAAAGTCAAAGGTATCCCGGGTCCTGCGTGCAGGGACAGAGAGCAGCACCATGAAGCGTCTCTCTTGTCACTGGGTGCCAAGCAGGCAGCAGAGCGCAGAGTTGTGTGACAAGTGGTCAGGGACGGAGAGCCCAGTGGTCAGGGTAAAAAAAAATCCTGGGCCTGGGGGCTGAGGGGGGCTGGTACAGGAGCTGGGCTGCTTCAGGCCTCTGCCTCTGGCCTGAGAGACAGAGGTGGTGCTTGAGGGTGGAGGGGTGTGGAGGAGTGGGACACGATGGGCACGAGGTCATTCTTGGAGAGGACTCAGGAAGGAGTCTGGAAGTGGCTAAGGGAACTTTCTGTGAACACTGGGGAGGGACATCACAGGGGTTCAAGCAGAGGGCTGGAGCAAACGGAAGGAAGCAGAGAGTTTGGTGGTCACAGGGAGGGGGGGGCCTGCTTTCCTGACTCTGCCCCTCTGTCCAGCCTCCCTGAACCCCTCCTTGGTGAAGGTGCACATCCACCACCCGCCGGAGACCTCCGTGCAGGTGCACCAGGTGGCACGGGTTCAAGCCGAGGCGCCGGAGAACAGCTTGGAGACCAGACCCCCTGGCTGGACCTTAGCCAGCCCCCACAGCCACTGGGACAGCAACAGCCTCCCCTCTGCCAGGCATGCAGGGCCCCCCCCGCCAGCCCTTCCAGAGAACCCCAGGCCCCGAGGGCTGCTGGGCCGGTGCTACCTGAATGCTGTGAGTGGCCAGGTGAGAGTGTAAAGCCTGCTTGACCCTGGAGACTCCTAGAACAGTGATTGTCCTCCGCACCCTGCATGTACACTGTCTGCAGTCTCCCATGGGGCTGCACCTGTTTGTGTTGGGTGGGGGCACACCCCAATCTCAGGCTTTCCTGGAACATCTGTTTCCTTAGGAAGAGTGAGGGGTCGCTGGTGTGTTGACTTTTTTTTTTTTTCCCTCCAGGGTTATTGCTGGGGTTCAGTGCCTGCACTTTGAATCCACTGCTCCTGGAGGCCATTTTTCCTATTTTGTTGCTATTGTTATTATTATTGCTGTTGCTGTTGTTATTGAATAGACAGAGGAAGGGAAGACAGAGAGAGGGAAAGACACCTGCAGACCTGCTTCACCACTTGTGAAGCGACTCCCCCTGCAGTGGGGGAGCTGGGGGCTTGAACACAGATCCTTGTGTCAGTCCTTGGGCTTAGCACCATGTGTGCTTAACCCACTGTACTACCGCCTGGCCCCCATGTTGACCTCTTTTTCAGTGTGCCCACCCCTTGCTGGAGCTGACAGCCCAGGAGGACTGCTGTGGCAGTGTGGGGGCCTTCTGGGGGGTGACCTCGTGTGCACCGTGTCCCCCCAAACCAGGTGAGTGCTGAGCAGTGGAGCTGTGGAGGGACCTCTTCCAGGGCCTGGCCGCTGTGTGGGATGCTACCTCCACCTCCCGCAGGCCAGGCTTCCAGAACAGTCCAGCAAACTGGACAGGCTCTCCAGGTCAGCCTTGAAGGTGTTTCTGATGGATGGTCCTGGTGGATGGGACAGCTCAGCCTCGCTGGCAGGTGCAGCTGGCCTACCCCTGAGGCTGGCTTCCTGGAGGAGTTTCTGGCATCTGGGGGCTCAGATTTTAGGGGTTCCTCCTATGCAGGGGTCCTGCCCAGCCATGTGGGCACAGAGGTTTGACACATCACTGGTTCCTTCATTATTCCTTGGAGGGGTGCAGAGGCCTTCCCCCCAGTGCTTCACTTCCTGCTCCCCCACCTTCTAGTCCTTGGCTTGGAATGTTCTAATTTTAGAATGCCCTCAGCCTCAGGGTGTATGAAACCTGTCCTCTGTGGGTGCCTTTATCCATTTGTTCATTCATTCGTTCTTTCTGCACTCACTCACTGGGTCTCTCTTGCATGCCAATCACTGAGACTGTGGAGTGACAACACTCACACGCTGTCCTCATGGCTGTTGACCTTACAGTGGGAGAACAGATGACACAGGACCTGAGCCTGAGGGTAACCTCTGCCCACAGCAGCCTGTTCTGCCTTCGGGCTCTCTACTAGCTGGCCCAGCCTTTTGCCTGACTGCAGGCCCTCTGTGCAGGCCAGGGCTGCTCTGAATGTCAGTCTCTGCTGTGGAGCAGGGATGATATTTTCTTTCCTCTTCTTTTCTTTATTCCTCCAGGGTTATCACTGGGTCTCAGTGCTGGCACTACAAATCCACTGCTCCTGGTAGCCATTTTTTCCATTTTTATTGGATAGGACAGAGAGAAATTGAAAGGGAAGGGGGAGATGGGGAAAGAGAAAGATAGACACTTGCAGACCTGCTTCACAGCAGGTGTCTGTCTTCACAGGTAGGGAACTGTGTGCTCAAATCCAGATTCTTGCACAGGTTCTTATGCTTAGTACTATGTGTACATAACCAGGTGTGCCACTGACTGGCCCCCAGGGATAATATTTATAGACTGAAATTCAAGGTGGCATCTTGGATAAGGCCCGGAACTCTCAAGCATGAGGTCTTGTGTTTGATCCCCAGCAGTACCAGAAAGATGTACTGGTTCTCTTTCTGTGTGTCTGCTTCTTTCTCTTCCTCTTCTCTTTCTCTCCCTTCTCTTTCTCTTTATTTCTATTCATCAATAAGTCTTTTAAAATATTTCAATTAATTTATTGATCTTGAACAGAGACAGAGAGAAATTGAGGAGACAGGTAGCTATCTGAAGCACTGTTTCATGAAGCTTCACCTCTGCAGGGCCAAGGGATTGAACCCAGGTCCTTGGGCCCTGTAATGTGTGTGCTTTCCCAGCTGTGCCACTGCTCTTTTTAAAAACAAATCAAGGTGGACGGCTTTGCAGTTTGATGCCATTTTTAGTGACGTGTTGAGGTTTGAGTGTCCTCTACCTAGTGGGCAGAAGGCCGGTCCTGCCCTCTGACTCCCCCTGCCACATTTTGAGCTGGAGACAGTGGCAGTGCCTGGAGCAGGGCTGCTGGAGAGTAAATGAGGTGATGCTGGTGCCAGGTTGCCTGGAAAGCAACTGCCTTGGGGGGAAAGTGAATGTATGGGTCTTGCCTACTCAAAAGGGCTCCCAGCTGCACAGCACTGCCCCCTGCAGGCCAGAGACAGTTTTTATTCTCTTGCCTTGTTTTCCTTCCTTGTTTAGATCACACCTGCTGAGACTTCCCTAGCCCAGGTCCCAACAGTGAAAATTCAAGGAAAGTGCTCCTTCGTCATCTGTTCAGTCTTCATACAGATACAAATCTAGGACGTCAGCTGTTCTCTTAGCTTGGTGCTATTGTGAAGTACACAACCCAGGGGTCCTTGGGCATAGGTGGTGGCGTACAGCATGACATCTGAGGAGCTACTAAAGGAGTCCAGTTCAAGACATGGCCAAGAGCTTAACTGCCCAAAGGGAACTGCAGAAGCAGAGGATGGAAAGAGGGAGAAACCCCTGCAGGTGTTCGGGGCACCCAGAGCTGAACGGTTGCTCTGTCCCAGGCACCCCCCCCCCCCCGCAGACCCTGGAATGCCAGGCATGGCAGCACTCAGTGCCAGGACTAACAAAAACCAGGACAGTGGAAACATTTCCAACATAGGAAATGCAAATGCACCACTGGGTCTCATAGAGAAAAGGATGAGGTCTGGGGCCCCCTTGTTTGTGTGGACTGAGTGCCAGATACCCAACTCAGCTAGATGGGCTGGGACAGGAGGTTTGTCTAAGTCAGCATGACCAGCAAGCTACTGTGCAAGCCCCAAGCTGCCAGAAGGTTCTGGGGATGGCAGGAAGACGGGCAGAACTTCTGGGTTCTAGACCATCCTCTGCCCCTCTGTGTTGATTGTTCTCTCTCTCTCTCTCTCTCTCTCTCTCTCTCTCTCTGTCTCTCTGTCTCTCTGTCTCTCTGCCTCCAGGGTTATTACTGGGGCTTGGTACCAGCACTACAAATCCGCTACACCTGGTGGCCATTTTTTTCCTGTTTTGTTGAATAAGACAGAAAGAAATTGAGAGTGGATGAGACAGAGAGGGAGTAAGAGGGACATCTTCAGACCTGCTTCACCATTCATGACAATTCCCCCTGCAGATTGGGAGTGGGGGCTTGAACCTGGATCCTTGTGCTTGGTACTATGTGTGCTTAACTGAGTGCACTACCGCCTGGCCCCTTGATTTCTCCTCTGACAAAATAAGGGCTTTCTCTCTCCATCCCGGTGAGGCTATGCAGCAAAACCAGGCAGTGAGGAGAGCATTAAGCCAGCAGCTGGGTGGTGTGTGTGTGGGGGGTAGGGGGGCTTGGATTTAAAGGCTTTTCCCTAAATTCCCTTTGGCCTTTGAGACTCTAAGCTAGACTGTGAGTGCTGAGGAAGGTCCCTGTAGAGGCTGCTCTTTCTGACATGGAAAATGACTGAAGTCTCATTTCATGGCATTGTCTTCTAGAGAAAATTCCTCAGCTCCTCTTTCTCAGGGAGAGATCTGGGGAGTCAGTCTGGGCCAACACTGGTCCCCATCCCTTCCCTCTGAGGGACCGAGACCGCTGTCTTTCCAGGACTCAGCCTGGCCTGGGGAGTTGTCCTGGGTGCCAGCCCAGTGCCTCTGCAGTCCTGGCCCACTGCCAGGCTTTGAGAACCCAGGGCTCTCAAAGGCCGCTTTGATTGAGCTCCCATTTTTGAATTTTCATCTGAGAAAGACAGACATCTGTGTCGACTGGAAAGTTGGCAGCTGTGCCAGCTGGCTTGGCACGGGCTGTGTCAAGCCCAAAGCCCGTGTGTCTTTGAGGCACAGAGTGGTGGCCTCCAGCCATGTGCCACAAGGCTGCCTTTCCCTCTGCCTGGCATGGCACGGGTTCATTTAGGATGCCAGACTCCTCCTTGCATGCCCAGATAAAGCTAGTGCTCGCGCCCTGCCCTTCAAGGAATGCTGTGCCTCTCCCTCTGAAAGGTAGCAGAAGCTATGGGGCCCGGGTGTTTCCATGGAGCGGAGCTGCTCTTCTCTCTTTTGATGGGTGAGGGCAGAGAAGCTCAGAAGGTGAGGTACCTGTCTGAGGTCACACCACTAGAGCAGGAGGAGCTGGGGCTCAGGCTTCAGTGTAGCCGAGTCTTTTCGCTGAATCTTTTACAAATATCAGTTTATTGGCTAGAGACAGAGAAACCGGGATGGAAGAAGATAGATAGCTAGGGATCTGAAGCACTGCTTCATTGCTCATGAAGCTTCCCTCTGCAGGTGGGGCGTGGGGACGTGAACTGGTATCCTTGGTAATGTGTGCACTCAACTGAGTACCCCACCCCACCACCTGACCCCACTCTGGGTGATTCTTAACTGCCAGGATCCCTTTAATTGTATTGGGGAAGCCTGGACCTGCCTGCCTGGAGATAATTAGATTTAGGATTCCTTACTTTTTTTTTTTTTTTGCCACCAAAAGTTATTACTGGTGTTCAGTGCCTGCACAGACCCGTCATTCCCAGTGGTCACTTTTCTTTCATTTTTATAAATGATGAGTGACAGAGAGGTAGAGAGAGAGTGAGAAAGGGTGAGAGACAACAAGACAGATACAAGCTCCTCCACTTGTGAAACTTCCCCCCTGCATGGGGGGACAGGGGACTGGAACCAGGGTCCTGTGTGCGCTTTACTAGGTGAGCCGCCGCCCAGTCCTGACAGATCGAGTTTTACAGCTAGAGGGTGCACCTCAGGAGTGACGGTGTTTTTTGTGTGAAGGATAGCAGCCCTCCAGGCTAGCACAGGGAGCAGACTGCAGCTCAGGTCTGCAGTTAACAGGGAGAAGCAGATGGGCTTCTTCCTTACAGTGCTGGAGGGCAGCACATCTGTAGGATATCCCGGTGAGCAGAAGTCAGCTCGGCCCAGTGATGTAGCGCACCTGGCAGTGTGCTGCTTTGTCACGTGCATGGCCCAGGTTTAAGCATGGCCCTCACCGTACTAAAGGAGCTTTGGTGCTGCAGTGCCCCGCCCCCTTCTATGCCTTTAAAAACAAAAAGAAAGAAAGAAAAAGGAAACTCAAATCCGAGCATAAGGGAGAGTGTACTAAAACTGCAGCACCTGATGTGGCACACAGAAGTGCTCTAGTTGAGTGTGTGAGTGTGTGTGAGTGTGTGTGTGTGTGTGTGTGTGTGTGTGTGTGTGTGTGGTGTGAGTGCGTGTGCGTGTGCATGTGTGTGGTGTGAGTGTGTGTGCGTGTGGTGGGGAAGGTAAAAAGAACAAGTCTGTAGGAATTAGGAGAGGAAGTTGGTTTTTGAGGAGAGTGAGGTTTAAGACAGGTGTCTGAAATTTCATGTGAGACCCTCACCCTCAAAAGAAAGCAGGCTTCAGGCCAACTTTGCTTTGCCCCTGCCCAGGAGCAGTGCCCTTGGCACAGTTCTGTGGTACCAGCCCCAGGGGGGTATAGGCATGAGCTGAGGCAACGTGGCTCCCACCTGCCATCCTCAGCATCCCATGTCACACTCAGTGCCACGACACCCTTACAGCTCTGGGGGAGGGGGCAGGTGCCATGAGCCTCTCTTTGTGGGGGGGGGGCATTGGTCCTGAGCCCCCAGGCTGTGTGATTCCAGACATTGGCTTCCAGTGGTTCTGCAGTTCCCCCCTCTTCCCAGAACTCTCCCTGCCCTTGGCACAGGCGGTGCCAACGGGGACCCCTGTTTGGGAAGCAGCTGTGCTGGGCGGGGTGCCTGTTCTCTTGGTGAGACACCCAGTCTCCAGCTCTAAACAAACGAAATGTTCAGAATTCCAGTTGTTGGGCTGGAAAAAAAACAACAACAAAGAAAAACAAACCAAAAAAACCCACCAGAGTCTCTGGCTTGGGGGTGTGCTAAGAGCTTGTTTCAGGGGACATGAAGACTTCTGGGAAGGGAGCCTGAGCTCCAGTCTGTGTCTTCTCTGCCCTGGGGGTGTCTCTGGCCTGGGGAGCTCCAGGGAGGGGATGGGGGTGGCAGAACCAGGGGTCCTGCTCCTTCTGACTGAGTTGGCTTTAGCACCTCCTTGGAGCAGTGCTCTGGGCTCCTCTTGGTCTGGGCTTGTCTTGAGATGAAATTCCTGTAATCAGTTACTTTTGCCAAGGGAGAAAATCGGGGATCATGGACACTGTCAGTACGTGGCAAGTGTGCTGACAGTTTTGTAGGCTTTAAGGAGTAAGGAAGTGTTTCTCATTCCCATTTGACTGATATGAAAACTTGAAGGCTGGAGAATAGCTCACTTGGACAGAGAGTTGCTTTGCCACATGCGCAACCCAGGTTCGAGCCCAACCCCACAGCACTGGAGGAGGCTTCAGTGCTGTGGTCTCTCTTTTTCCCTCTCTCTGCCTCTCTTCCTCCTTGTCTCGGTTTACAAAGAAAGAAAGAAAAAAAGGAATGAAAGGAAAGAAAACTGAGACTCAAAGGCTTAATCACTTGCCTGAATCTTGCTAGTGAGGGGAATCCAGTCCTGAAGGCTGTTGCTGGAAAGATGAAAAGGAGAGAGGAAGGAAGGGAAGGAGGGACAGAGGGAAGGAGGCAGGGTAGGAGTGGAGGAAGGGGGAAGGGACAGGAACTAAGCCTTGCATCTACAGCACTCGGTGCTAACCTTAGTTGCTGTTTATTGTTGAAGTTAAACTAAGCCTCACATCAGCATACAGATTGGGTTTCTGTTCCCACAGGGACAGGAGGATGTGAAGACTGAAAGAGGTTGTGACGTGTACCCTAGGTCACACACCGCTGGTGAGAATGGGGCAGAGATTAGATGAGATGGGGGTCTGCCCCTACCCCCCTCCACCATGTCCCCTCCAGGAGAGGTGTTTTCTCTGCATCTTGCCTGCCTGAGGCTTTCAAACTGGGATCTCAGCTCCAGCCTCATACCCACTGTGTGTGTGTGTGTGTGTGTGTGTGTGTGTGTGTGTGTGTCCTCTGCATAGAATCTGTGGTGGGGACATGTCCCTGCTGCAGCCATCTGTCACCACAGGCTGAGATCAGCATTCTTGTGAACAGCCTTGTGGCCAGACACGTCTCCACTGTCTCCCCACTGAGATCTGTGGTGGGGTAGGACGAGTGCTGTCTCCAGCTATTGCTGTGCCCTTGTCAGGTCTCCTAGGGCATCCTTGCAGTTACAGGGCTGTGGCCCAGTGGCTCTGTTTTCCTCCTGGCCTGGGAATGGGCAAGGGTGCAGAGTGAGTGCATAGGGCTGCCATCAGGAGTCAGAAGGCCCCAGTTCAGAACCTAGAGTGCTTCACTCTGTGCCCCCATGCTCCTCCAGCCGAGGGGGGTCCCCGTTGGGTCACGCTCTGGACAGTGTGTCTCTGGTTTTTTTAAAAATTGTTTATTATTGGGGGTCGGGCGGTGGCGCAGTGGGCACAAGGACCGGCATAAGGATCCCAGTTCGAGCCCCCGGCTCCCCACCTGCAGGGGAGTCGCCTCACAGGCGGTGAAGCAGGTCTGCAGGTGTCTGTCTTTCTCTCCCCCTCTCTGTCTTCCCCTCCTCTCTCCATTTCTCTCTGTCCTATCTAACAATGAACAACATCAACAATGGCAATAATAATAACCACAACGAGTCTACAACAAGGGCAACAAAAGGGGGAAAAATGCCTCCAGGAGTGGTGGATTCATGGTGCAGGCACCATGCCCAGCAATAACCCTGGAGGAAAAAAAAAAGAAAAAAAATGTTTATTATTGGATAGAGACAGAGAAATTAAGAGGGGAGGAGGAAAGAGGGAAAGAGACAGAGAGACACCTGCAGCCCTGCTTCACCCTTCGTGAAGCCTGCCCCCTGCAGGTGGGGACCAGGGCCTTGAACCTGCATCCTTGTGCACTGTAATGTGTGAGCTTAACCAGGTGCACCACCGCCTGACCTTCACATGTCTTTCTCAAGTGCCCATGAAGTCACAGCCTAGCCCCTCCCTTCCTCTCTGCAGTCTCAGAAATACTCTCCACTCTTCCTGCCTGCTCTGTCCTTGACCTGGCAGAGGGGCGATGAGGGGATACAGGCTTGTCACCATGTCCTTTCTCAGCTCTGCATGGCCCTAGTGGAGCACCTGGTTAAGCACACATAGTATGAAGCACAAGGACCTGCTGAAGGATTTGGGTTCAAGTACCACCCCTGCTACCACCTGCGGGGGGTGGGGGAAACTTCACAAGCAGCAAAGGAGATCTGTAGGTCTCGCTCCTTTTTATTTCCCCCTCCTCTCTCAATTTCTGTCCTGTCCAATAAAGTGGGGAAAATGGCCACCAGGAGCAGTGGATTTGTAGTGCTGGCACCAAGCCCCAGTGATAACCCTGGAGGCAAAAATAAACAAACAAACAAATAAATAAATGAATAAGAGGGAGAAAGATAGCTGTAGCTCTGCTTTACCACTCAAAGCTTTCCCCCTGCAGCTGGGGACTGGGGTCTTGAACCTGGGTCCTCATGTGTTGTAACATGTGGGCTCAACCAGGTGCCACTACCCGGCTGAGTTTTCTATATTATAAAATCACAAGCTGGCAGACAGCTCCTTGCAGCTGGCCTCTGTGAGGCATGGGGGTGCGTATGGGGGATATTGTGAAAATAAAAATAGTAAAAGGCTCTTTTAGTGGGGTTTATAAAATCAACAGGTTTATTAGGGTCTTCAAAACTGTGGTCAGGATAGTACACAGAAAACACTGGCCAGCCACATGGCATGAGCTGTGAGACCTTAAACGGCAGTTCACGGCATCCAGCGTCCATGAAGCACATAGGTGGGGAGCTGGGGCTTGAACCTAGGTTCTTGTATGTGCTGTTACCCAGGTGCACCACCTGTGGGCTCTCTTACCTGTTCCCTAACCCCACCTCTCTCCTGACTGACTTCTCCCTCCTGACTTCATCTTGCCTCCACTGTCTCTCTCCCCTTGCCCCTCCCTCCCCCTCTCCACTTCTCTTGCAGTGGAGCAATTAAGAAGCCATGGTATGGACATTGAAGGCAGACAAGTGTTAAATCCTGACTCAGCCCCCTCTGATCTTCGTCACTACAGTCTGCCAAATTCAGATCATGACCCTGTCTTGCAGGGTTATTGCTGTGAGAAGCACATAGGGTGGTGGGCTGCCAGCTTCTTGCCGTCCAGCTGTCCCTTTGTCACTAGCCCGTGGCCCTCTTGCATGGGCCCCCACACCCTTCTTTTCTCCCACCTCCTTCTCCTCAGAGCTTTCGTGGCTGTGTGCGATCAGCTGGCTTTCTGACTGAGTTTCTTCTCCAACAGTCTCCGGCCCCCTCCTTCTCCCCCCTGCCTCAGGCCCTGTGCCCAGGGCCTGTCAGCTGTTCACTCCATCCTTTCATCTCAAGGTCAGCATTGTCAGAACCCACGGCAATCTCTATGTGGCAGACTTTTAGACTTGAGTCCAGTTCTCAGGGTGGAATGGCATGCAAACTCGGAGTAGGATTGTCCATGCCAGGAAAAATATTAAAACATCAGTTTACATGACTTTCTTTTCCAGAGTCCTGCTCAGCTTTGGCTCATGTTGGTGCTGGGGGTTGAACCTGGGACCTCAGAGTTTCAGGCAGGAGGGTCCTTTGCAGGACTATGAAGCTGTCTTCCAGCCATATGTGAATGTTTAAAAAAATCTATTTAATGAGAAAGCAGTGGTAATGAAATCTATGTAAAATATAGTTTATGGCTTCCACCATCATAATGACAGCTCCCTTTTTTGAGTGTATAATCTGCCCAAAAAACAGCAGGTAATGATGGAGTGAAAGAATACTTCATTAGAAAGGCCTCTTATTTTTTAAATTTTATTTATTTTTTCATTATTTGATAGAGACAGAGAGAAATCGAGAGGGGAGGGAGAGATAGAGAGGGAGAGAGACAGAGAGAGACCTGTAGTCCTGCTTCACCACTTGTGAAGCTTTCCTCCTGCAGGTGGGGACCAGGGGATTTGAACCCCGGTCTTTGTGCACTGTAATGTGTGTACTTAAGCAGGTGCACCACTACTTGGCCCCGATTAGAAAAACATCTTTTTTTAAAAAAAATATATTTTTTATATTTATTTTCCCTGTTGTTGCCTTTGTTGTTTTATTATTGTTGTAGTTATTATTGTGGTCATTGATGTCATCGTTGTTGGATAGGATAGAGAGAAATGGAGAGAGGAGGGGAAGACAGAGAGGGGGAGAGAAAGACAGACACCTGCAGACCTGCTTCACCGCCTGTGAAGCGACTCCCCTGCAGGTGGGGAGCGGGGTGGGGGGGGAGGGGGGCTCGAACTGGGATCCTGACGCGGGTCCCTGCGCTTTGCGCCACGTGTGCCTAACCCGCTGCGCTGCCGCCCGAGTCCCAAATAAAACCTGAATTTCTTTTTTTTTTTTTTTTTTAAGATTTTATTTATTTATGAGAAAGATAGGAGGAGAGAGAAAGAACATCACTCTGGCATATGTGCTGCCAGGGATCGAACTTGGGACCTCATGCTTGAGAGACCAAAGCTTTATCACTGCACCACCTCCCGGACCACAGAAGAACATCTTAAAAGGTTCAAGTCAGGGCCCCACTGCACTGGGGGAAGCCTTGGTACAGTGATCCCTTTCCTTCTCTCTCTCTGCTTCTTTCTCCTCTCTGTATTTGAGAGGAAGTCTCCCTAGAGTGGACAGGTCCTTGGTGAGGAGGGTGGGGGGGGGGAAAGGGTGACTCTCCCACATTTGCCGCCTTTTCTTGTGACGACAGTGGGTGTTGGTGCTGTGCCAGTGGCAGCTCTTTAAGAAGAGGGCATATTAGTTAGTCCTCCTGAAGTAATGCAGACATTTCCCTTGCTTTTGTTTAAAGTAAAAAAATTTAAGTATACACGCACACACACACTTGTTTATTTTGTGTGTGAGAGAGGAGAGGGAGAGGTAGAGGGGGAGGGAGAGGGAGAGGAAGACGGGCACCAGAATGCTATTCTGATCTGGCACATGTGGTGCCGAGGACTGAACCTGGGACCTCACTCATGCAACTCTATACCGGCCACCCCCCCTCCCCGGCTACATAGTCCAGCTTTCTCCTGTTAAGTGAGGGAGGATGCCATGAAATCAGGAGGGGCCTTCTGTCAACCTCACAAGCTGTGGCTGGTGGCCATCAGTATGTGATTTGTTGCTCCATTTGCAAGCTTGAAAATCATGGGGCGGGAGGAGGAATTTTCTGACCTTCTGTTTTGCATTTTGAGGAACGGCTAGCCTCCTGCAGAAAAGGTGGATGTCTACAAGTGAAATATCAACAGTAGTGCTTCATAGTGGGGTGGTAATGAAAATATTAGTGACCCATCTTTACAGACGTCACCTGGCATGCCTTACCAGTGATGGAAGCAGGAACAGCAAATATCAAAGGAAACTGAACTTAAAAAAGGACTTCAAAGCATTGCATCCAGATGTTAAAGCATAGTAACACTACACAAGTCAAGGAGCATGTGATCATTAGAAGAACCTCTCTGTATATATATTTTTTCCCCTCCAGGGTTATTGCTGGGGCTCAGTGCCTGCACTAGGAATCCACTGCACCTAGAGGCCATTTTTTCCCATTTTGTTGCCCTTGTTGTTATTGCTGTTGTTGTTGGATAGGACAGAGAGAAATGGAGAGAGGAGGGGAAGACAGAGAGGGGGAGTCGGGGCCTTGAACTGGGATCCTTACACTGGTCCTTGCACTTCATGCCATGTGCGCTTAACCCACTGCGCTGCTGCCCAGCCCCATTTGTAATGGTTTTTACTTACTGAAAATCCATAATTTCTCCAAAAGAAAACAAGAAGTTAGGTCGTGGTGTATCTGGTTGAGTGCACGCATTACAGTGTACAAGGACCTGGGTTCTAACTCCTAGTTCTCACCTGCAGGGGGCAAACTTCACAATTGTCTGAGCAGAGCCACAGGTGTCTCTCTCTGTCTTTCTCTTTCTATCTCCTCCTCCTCTCTCAATTTCTCTTTGTCATGCTGAATTAAAAAAGTCCTCTGGACCAGTGAATTAATTGTGCAGGCAGAAAGCCCTAGGGATTACCCTGGTGGCAATTAAAGAAAGAAAGAAAGAAAGAAAGAAAGAGGGAAAATGCAAGAAATCACTTTTTCAATTGTGTCATGTGTATAGATTAATATCTTTTAAAATTTATTTATTAGATAGAGACAGAGAGAATTTGAGGAGGGATGAGGGATAAATAGGGAAAGATACAGAGAGATACCTGTAGCCCTACTTCACTACTCATGAAGCTTTCCCCCGACAGGTGGGGACTAGGGGTTTGAACCCAGGTCCTTGCATGCTGTAATGTGTAAGCTTAACCAGGTATGACACCACCAGGCCTCCTAGTGTTTGTATAAAATGTGCTATCCTAATAGTTATCAGTACACAGCAACCATGTATCAGGTGTGATATAATGCCTGTACCAGCTATACAGCCAATAGCCTTTCTGTAAGAATAAAGTGGACCGAAATGAACCAGGTGAGGGCTGGGGAGGGGCCTCTGACAAGAAGGCACAGCTGCACAGGGTGGGCTTAGCTGTGGGCTTAGCTGGACCTCAGGCTGCTGGGTGATAGGAGTTCATGGTGAACCTGTCTGCATCTTCCTCCTCAGCCTTCCCAATGGTTGAAAATGGCCAGCTGGAGTGTCCCACAGGCTACAAGAGACTGAACCTCACTCACTGCCAAGGTAGGGTGACAGGGGCCAGGGCTGGGCTTGGGGCCAGCAAGTAGCAGAGGTGAAATGGGGAGGGGACATCCCTACCCACCAAGACAGGAGGGGCTTCCTCCTCTGCCTGAATGTTCTCTGCTTGGGCACCCAAAGGCCGAGCCCAGCAGAGCCTAGGGGCCCCTGAGACCGGAGGAAGTCAGAGGACAGTGATGGAGAGAGCCAGGGGTCCTCAGCCAGCCGTCTAGGGTTGTGTGGTATGTGTGTGGAAGGCCACTCCAACCCCACATCCACCTCCTGGGCTCACCTCCCTATAGTGGGAGGACTTTGACTCCAGGCTGTGCGATCAAGTTCTCCTGAGTCGGTGTGGATTCACGGGGAGCACATCACGCTGCTCCCACAGTCCAAAAGGAAGAGACAGGTGCACAGAGGGAGAGGGGGGCATATCGCTCAGTGCCTGGCCTTGCTCGACTGGTCAGCTGGCTCTGCGGGACCTGCTCTGTGAGGCTAGAGGGGCTTTGCACTAGGGAACCCAGAAGGACAGTGCCCAAGTGCCAGGGACAGAGGGTTAGCGTCCAGGTATGGCTTTGCCAGTGTTCATCTTCATTACTGTGGGTGAACAGGGGGCTCCAGTGACACTGGGCATATGTGTCATCTGACCCTGGAGGTGGGTGTCCCCACAGCACCCTCAGGTTCGCCACTGGGATCTGAGGCATCAGTACTACAATCAAGAGCAGCAGCAAAGGAGCCTGACTGAGAGGGCCCCAACTTCTCATAGCCTAGAGCGTGAGGGCGGGGATTCTCCTGTGCCAGGCAGTGTTCAGCACAAAGCACTGTGGGGTCACAGAGGAAGCTGCTCAGCTCCCATGTGTGAAGAACAGCAGCAACTGGTCTTTATGTGTTAGACTGTCAGAAAACCATAGTGTGTCTTTCTATGTTTGTTTCCTTCCTTCCTTCCTTCCTTCCTTCCTTCCTTCCTTCCTTCCTTTCTTTCTTTCTTTCTTTCTTTCTTTCTTTCTTTCTTTCTTTCTTTCTTTTTCCTTTTGTTGCCCTTGTTGTTTTATTGTTGTTGTGGGTACTATTATTCTTGTCATTGATGTCATCGTTGTTGGATAGGACAGAGAGACATCGAGAGAGGAGGGGTAGACAGAGGGGGGGAGAGAAAGACAGACACCTGCAGACCTGCTTCACCGCCTGTGAAGTGACCACCCTGCAGGTGGGGAGCCGGGGGTTCAAACCGGGGTTTTTATGCTGGTCCTTGCGGTTTGCGCCGTGTGCACTTAACCAGCTGCGCTACCACCCAACCCCCTCTATGTTTTCTTATGCAGAAATGCAACATGACTTTTCCAGCACCCCAGCAGAGGATTAACTTGAGTTGGGGGTGCTCTGGGGACCTGAGATGCACACCCCAACCCAGCCCCTCCGCACCTGCCTCCAGCTGCCTGCTCCTTGTTATCAGCCAGGGTCCCTCTGGCCCACTACCCACTGCAGCCATGTCCCAGACCTTGGCAAGCTCCACCCTCCAGCCCAGCCCACCCTCTTGTCTGATTCCCTCTTGTGTCCAGCTACCAGCCGTCAGCTATCAGCTGAGTGACTGGGGGTCAATTCCTCCTGGAGCTTCAGTTTCTTCTATCACCTACTTGTGTGAGGACTCGAGTCCAGCCTGCTACCTGCACTCAGTCCATGTCAACTCTTTGTACTATGAGCTTCCGGTTACTAGACCAACAGGCGAGCACAGTTTCTCTCATTTTCTTCTCCTGCACAGACTATTGGTAGTTAGTACCATTATCACCACTTTACAAATGAGGGAACCCAGGCACAATGAGCTCACGCTGAACAAAGGGCAGCAGCTCTCTCTCTGTTGTTACCTGGAGAGATTATTTCATGCCCTGAGCCCTGAGCCAGCTCTGGGTGGAGTGGCTGCTTGCTCACCTGCTTCCTCTCCACAGACATCAATGAGTGCCTGACGCTGGGTCTGTGCCGGGACTCGCAGTGCGTGAACACCAGGGGCAGCTTCCTGTGCACCTGCAGGCCTGGCCTCATGCTGGACCCCTCGAGGAGCCGCTGTGTGTGTGAGTGCCAGCTGGGGCCAGGGTGGGGACACTGGGAGGTGGGGGGATGTTGCAGAGCCCCTGGGACAGGCCCAGAACTGTAACATCCCCAGACCCCTTCACCCCATGCCTGATTCTCAGTCTGGACCTGGGCCTATGTACAAAAACCCTCATTCTTTCCCTCCTGCTCGGTAGAGATGGCTACCATCTCGCTGCTGGCTTCAGGAACTTATTTGGGACTTTTGCAGTTTGGGGCGAATGTTCTCTACTTATTCGGACCTCCACCCTGCCCACTTCTGTCTGATTTGTTCCTTGTCTACTCTGGGAGTGTCTGTATCCCCTCTGTTCTAATATCTGGCTGAGCTGTGCATGCCTCTTCCAGGGCCCGAGCTCAGCATAGCAACTTAGCTGCACACCTTTCTTTTAGAATGTAAATAAATTTTTCTTATTGACTTGGCATTGGTTTTACAGTGTCGGTAGCCTTTAAGAGTGTGGTTTCACCTTTCTTGCATGTGTGTATGACTCATCAAGCAGTCCCAGCCGAGTCCCTTTACCCAACCCTCCTGCTCCCCCTCCACCTCCCCTCACGGCCAGCATAGTTTTTTTGATTTTTTTTTTCCAGAATCCAAAAGTCAGTTTTGAGGGCAGGGAAGATAGCATAATGATTATGCAAAAACACTCTCATGTCTGAGGCTCCAAAGTCTCAGATTCAACCCCCCAAACCACCATAAGCCAGAGCTGAGCAGGGATCTGGAGAAAAAGGACAGAAAATGTATTCACAAACAGTGTTACAGGAGAGATTTCAACTGTTTCAGAGAAAGGTCAAAGGAAGCAAAGAGGCAGGTTAGCAAAGGGAGAATTGATTTCTTGTACCTTTGGGCAGGAGTTCACCACTTTTTTTTTTTAATTTCTTTATTGGGGGAATTAATGTTTGACATTTGACATTAAATACAACAGTTTGTACATGCATAACATTTCTCAGTTTTCCACATAACAATACATGGAGTTCACCACTTACATTTATTTATTTATGTTTGTGGATGTGTATCATTTAAAATATTTTATTGGCTAGACACAGAGATAAGTGAAGAAAGAAAGGGGAGATAGAGAGGGAGAGAGACAGAAACGCCTGCAGCCCTGATTCAGTACATGTGAAGCTTTTCCCTGCAGGTGGGGACTGGGGGCTTGAACCCGGGTCCTTGTGCACTGTAATGTGTGTGCTTAATGAGGTGAGCCACTGCCTGGCCCAGACTTATATACCTTTATATGGGGTCTTTTAAAGTACAAATGTCATTAGCCTTTGGGGGTTATATTCCGTTGGATTCACTTAATAAACTGGTTTTTATGTAATTGAACTACTATGTGTGGGGACAGACATTTTTCTGTTTTGTCTTATTCAAGTACGTAACTTGTTTCTATTTAATTCAGTCACTAGGTACGGGAAGAGAACTTTTCCTGTATCAGGATGGGCTGTCACTGCTCCCTGGGGTGTAGATAGGACTCTTCTCTGGGGACATTCCTGATTCAGGTGAATTGCAGCTAAGATTCCAGTTCTGTGTCCTTAGAAAGTCACAGACACTATAGAGGCTGAGGTTTTCCTGGCTCAGACGATGCTTTTTGAAATGCTCTTTTTTTTTCACCTTGGCAAAACTCATATTTACAAGTTTATTCCACAGCAAGTTTGGCTGTTCTTATTTTCTGGAGAACAGTTTGCAGCAGCACCAGGGCTCTGAATGGGTCTCTGTGCCCATGAGCCCATATGCAGCACATTTTGTATTAGCATCATGTGCGTGCAGCTATTTCCAGAGACTTCTCCCGGTTTCTAGCTGGGAGCCACCCGGGCTTGGCAGCATGCCCACATAGCAGAGCTCAAGCCATGGCCAGGTGGGCTTTCCTCGGGCAGGGAGGGCTGGCCAGAGCTGAATAAAGCCAGCCCCCCAGCCTCTGTGAAGCCCAGTTCCCAGGCTACCAGTGGCCAGGACCTGGGTCTGAGGGGCAGGGAAGGATCAGACTGTAACCGCCATCTGGAGTGCCCCCATGAAGGGAGGGAGAGGACTAGACCCTTGGCCACTCTCAGCAAGACTTCGTGGTGACAGATTCAGAGAAAAGGGGGAAGGGTGGAGAGAGAGAGGGGGGGGAGAGAGAAAGGGAGAGAGAGAGAGGGGGGGGGGAGAGAGGGGGAGGGAGAATATATCATAGCCATGCTCAGCTCTGGCTTTCAGTGGCACAACTGCACACATCACTGTGCAGATAGATGGTGGTCCTTGTCCTGCAGGGACAGAAACCTAATTCAAATGACCTTACACAAAAGTAGTTAGATTGTCCTTGAAATTCAGAAGCCTCCTGGTCAGGCTGGATCCAGGCCCTCATTGTGTCTTTGTGTTTTGTTTTGTTTTCTTAATTTTTTTATTGTCTTTATTTTTTTGCTTTCTTTATTGGGAGATTAATATTTTACAGTTGATGATTAATACAATAGTTTGTACATGCATAACATTTCCCAGTTTTCCACATAACAATACAACCCCCACGAGGTCCTCTGCCGTCCTGCTCTAGGACCTGAACCCTCCCACCCCCATCCACCCCAGAGTCTTTTGCTTTGGTGCAATACATCAACTCCAGTCCAAGTATTTTCTTTATTGGATAGAGACAGCCAGATATTGAGAGGGAAGGGGAGATAGAGAGGAGGAAGAGAGACAGACCTACAGCCCTGCTTCAACACTCATGAAGCTTTCCCCCTACAGGTAGGGACCGGGGACTTGAACCCGGGTCCTTGCGCACTGTAACATGTGTGCTTAACTAGGTGTGCCGCCATTCCCCACCCCCCCACTCCATTATGTCTTCAGTTGTCTCTTGATCTGTGTTGATTGCATAGTTCTTTTTTAAAAAATAGTTTTATTTATTATTTGTTGGATGGAATCAGAAAGAAATTGGGAGAGGAGAGAGACAGGGAGGTAGAGGGAGAGGGAGAGAGAGGACTGAGAGGAAGTTAATGGGGAGTTAGTGCATAATACGGATACAGAGCTTTAAGTTAGAAGGATAAGAAATTTCTGGAGGTGGATGATGGTGAAAGAGGTACCATCACAACAAACGAATTACCACTGCACATCGGTGTATTGCACCAAAGTAAAAGACTCTGGGGTGGGTGGTGGGGGGTGAGAGGGTGGGAACCAGGGGTCCCCTCAAATAGGTAACAGGAGGAGGTGCTGAGACCCTCTTTGCCGATGCTCTTCCTAATGCTCCCAGGAGCCTTTCGGAGCCCACGGCTGAGTCCCACCCACACCCCTCCCCCTAAGCCCTTCCCCTCCCTCCCTCTGGTCACCTGTGTGTCTGTTGCAGCGGACAAGGCTGTGTCCATGCAGCAGGGGCTGTGCTTCCGGTCGTCAGGGCCCGGGGGCTGTGCCCTGCCTCTGGCCCAGCGCATCACCAAGCAGATATGCTGCTGCAGCCGAGTGGGCAAAGCCTGGGGCAGCGAGTGTGAGTCGTGCCCACTGCCCGGCACAGGTACACTTCAGCTCTGCTACCAGGGCCTTCCTCCAAGCCATTTCTCCCTGTAGGTTGACCTCCCTCACCCCAGAAGACCCTGAGTTTTGCCTCCCTACTGGGCCTGGCACCCCTCTGCTGTGACAGACCCCTAAGGGGAGGCCTGGCTTCCTGGAGGAGCAGCACTTCTCAGCTCCTGCTCTGCCTTTGCAGAGGCCTTCCGGGAGATCTGCCCTGCTGGGCACGGCTACACCTACTCGAGCTCAGACATCCGCCTGTCCATGAGGAAAGCAGAGGAGGCGGAGCTGGCCAGGCCCTCCAGGGAGCCTGGGCAGAAGAGCCGCGCCAGTCTGCCAGGCCTGGCGCCGAGACAGCCACTCCGGGAGACCACCGGCACCTGGCTGGATGTGGGGACCACCCCTGCTGAGGGTATCTGGGCTGGGGGGTGGGGGGTGCCTTCACCTTGGGCCATAGTTCTGCAGAGGCCTGAGTGTCCATCCTGGACCCCAGTCCTGGGTGTTGAGCCCAGACACAGCACTGGTGAGCGACATGATGGCTAGTGTCGTGCCCCAGCAATCCAGAAGAGACAGGGAAGGCAGGATGGAAGCCCAATTGTTATGGGGACTGTCCACTGGCCCCGCTGGGACCAATGCTCTTGCTCCCAGACAGTTGGGGTGATCCATCATGGACAGTAGCTAGGCAGGCAGAAAGTAGGTAGCTATGTAAGAAAGAAGGTTATGGGTTGGCCAGATGGGTGAAGAGAAGAGGCCCCGGAGATGGGGACCTTTTCTTGTTGGAAATGTTAGAGAATGTTAAGTGAGGCATCTTGTCCAACTTGTAGACCTGAGATTCTGGGGTCAGTGTGACCCACTGAGCATCTGGGAGGGGCAGAGGCAGGGAAGGGGAATCTGGGTTCTCTTCACGGCTAATTCTGCTGGAGACAAGGCCAGAACACTGAGCTCACCCCAGCCATGAGTGGATACAGAAGGCAGCCAGGCTTCCCTTTGGAGCTCACACTCATCTCTTCCTTTCCAGGTGATTCTCAGGCTGGCCAGGTGAGTCCTCCCAGCAGGGAGGTGGGCAAATGTGGCAGAGAGTAGGGTGTGGTAGCTTCTGGAGACCTGGGACAGTGGCCTGTGAAACAGGCAAGCGAGAAGGGGCCAGAAGGTGGCAAACCTAGGGCACACATTACCATGCCCAATGACTCAGGTTCAAGTCCCCACTCCCCACCTGCAGGATGTATGTGTATCTCCTCTCTGCCTCTCTCTGTCTCACCCTTCCCTTTCAGTTTCTCTCTGTCTATTCAAAATAGATGAAATCAACTAATTTTTAAAAAGGCAAGGGAGTAATACAGGTTATACGTAGGAGTTTAGTTGGTAAGATGCCAAAGTGGTTGACCCAAAGACTCAGTTCTGCCAGAAAGAATATAGAAACCACAACTTTTGTGAGAAAGTAGCTACTCCACTGGGTATGGGCCTTTTCTTCTTCTTCTTCTTTTTATTATTTTTATTTATTTATCATTGGGTAGAGACAGAGAGAGATTGTGAGAGGGTGGGAGGTAGGGAGGGAAAGAGACAGAGAGACACATGAAGCTCTGCTCCCTGCAGGTGGTGACCAGGGGCTTGAACCTGAGTTGTTGGGTCCCTAGTGGGGTAAGGCTCTGGGGACATATTGGTGAGGTCGTCTGCCCAGGGAACTCAGGTTGGCATCATGGTAGCATCTGGAACCTGGTGGCTGAAAAGCCATTAAGATAAAAAGCGGAACATATTGTTAAATGATTAGAAACGTACAGGCAAGAATATTGCAGATATGATTTGCAGTCTCCATTTTGGAAAAAGCTAGTAGGTCTATTTTAGGTATATTTCAAGGGGCCTATGACTTTACAACTTTTTGCCTGACAGCTAACAGGCAATACCTTGGTGGACCCAAGGTATTGTCTGGGGAGATGGTGTCAGAGTTGGAAAAAGGACTCGAAACCTGCATCAGGAAAGAGAGCAGCTCCGAAATATGGGAAAAGTGTATAAATATTGTTAACTGTAAACCCCACTGATTTGATCTGGGGGGTGTGCTGGTGTCTTACACATGCCACCAAATCATGAGAGCCCATTGCCTTAGGATCGTTGAGATGAGTGAAGGCAGTGGATGTGAAGGGTTAGCAGATTCTGTTCTGCAGGTACTAAGAACTCATCACTACCTGCAATGAATGAAAAAAGGGAAGGAGTGTACTGGGGGGGATACCTGGACTTCAGGGTGAGTGTGAAGGAGGGAAGCATGCCTTGGAGGGGACAAGAGTGACCAGTAGGGACCTCCTCTTTCTCTGCAGGTCATGACCAGTGTTAGCCAAGCACCAGCTTGGCTTCCAGGTGAGTCCCTTGTCCCAGTGGCTCCCAGGAAGCAGACAAGGGAGAGAGGAAGAGACCTTCATGTAATCATGGAGTTAGTCCATGCACAGGGCTTATCAGATAATGTTGAGGGTGGCATGTTTATGGCTGTAATTTTGTTTTCTGGGAGCTCTGTAGACTTGAGGTGATAGAAGGCCAGTTAAAGACACAGCCATGCCTGGTCTGTACGTGCCTAGCCATGGGACATATTCTGCATTTAACGGTGCTTCCCAGCCAACAGTCAGACCAAGGAGGAGACACTAACTGAAGCAGAGGGCTTCAGGTCTCAGAGTTTTTTTCTGGAAGTGGCTTGTCTTCCCTCTTGAAATAGTTGGGACTTGGAGGCCCCACTTGCCAGTCACTGGAGCAGGGAAGTTAGAAAAGAGCTCCGGCCTCTCCCAGGAGCCAGACAGTTGCTTGTCCTGCTTGCTCTCTGCAGTCACACAGATGCTGGAGACAGCTCTGCTAGCTGCAAAGCCCTTTATAAACAGAAGCGGGATGCTGGGGGTAGGGCATCAGAAGCTCTCACTGGGCTTCAACTCCGTCTCCAGCAAGCTAGCTCACCTCAGCCTGGTGGCCAGGTCTGCAGGTCTCCGTCTTCCTACCTGTGAGACGGTAGGGGAGGCTCTCATCCTCTGACTGTGTTTGGAGCCAGGTCAAGTGCCATGAGTTGGGGGCGTGAGCATGAGCATGAGCAAACACACACACACACACACACACACACACACACACACACACACACCCCGCTCCACCTGATTCCTGAGCTAGCAGGGAGGAGGCAGGGACCAGCACCTCTGGGGAAAACACTCCCTGGCATGAAGAGGTGAGGCCAGGAGTGCCTTTTCCCTTCTCTGCTCTGCTACATGCAGGCGATGCCACAGGGAGGCCAACGCTACCACCGCCCAAGAGGGGGACTCAGGAGGCCTGGAGAGAAGAGCCAGTGACCAGCAGCACTAGGGAACAGGAGGCCTTGGGAGCTCCAGGTACCTGCATCTGGCCCCGTGGGTGCTGGCAGCATGGACGGCGGTCTCCAGCTCACCCTGCCTGGGCTCGGGGTCCTGGCCTCATCTCAGAGGGCACTGGGGCCCAGCCATAGCACCCAGCCTGCCAGGAAGGGGCAGTGAAGCAGCACTTTGGGGAATGTGTCACTCAGGCTGCCCCCCTGGGGGATAGCAGCATGTTTATATATTTACATGTTTTAATCAAAAATTTTTAGTATTTATTTATTTATTCCCTTTTGTTGCCCTTGTTGTTTTATTGTTGTGGTTATTATTATTGTTGTCATCTTTGTTGCATAGGACAGAGAGAAATGGAGAAAGGAGGGGAAGACAGAGAGGGGGAGTGAAAGATAGACACCTGCAGACCTGCTTCACCGCCTGTGAAGTGACTCCGCTGCAGGTGGGGAGCCAGGGCTCAAACCAGGATCCTTACTCCGGTCCTTGCGCTTTGCGCCACCTGTGCTTAACCACTGCGCTGCAGCCTGACTCCCGTTTTAATCAAATTTTAACCTATTGTGATTTCTTTAGTGATGCCTTTGAGAAAAAGGCCATTTGTATTTTTAACTTTCAGTGTGACTCCAAGTACATGAATAAAACTTGAGGTATTTTATTTTACTGTAAAAAAAAATGGAGGGGCTGTGCACCCTGGTGGACATTCCAGGGTGTGTGGAGTGAATGTGGGGCTGACCTTCCCAGGACTATGCTAGGGGGTCTCCACTGCCCTCTTCCTTCCTAGACCCTCTCCTCTGAATCCCCACACTCCAGGGAGCCTCCTCCACCCTATTCTGCCCACCTGGAAATAGGGTCTAAACTGGGGCATCTGCTCTATATGGAAAGTAGGCCAGTGGTGCACTGCTCTGAGGCTTACCCTGGGCAGGACTCGGGATCCCTGCCCTGGGAGAAGGTGCCGTGGGGTCTAATCACAAGCTGTGCTGGGCAGGAAGGGGGCTCCTGTGTGCTCTCTGAAGCTCCAAAGCTATGCCCCTCCTATCCCTATGGAATCCCACTACCAGTGCCCATGGCCATGACACCTCCATATGTTCCAACCTGTACCTCCCACCCCATGTCCCCACCATATACCTCCCACCCAGTACCTCCCACCCCATGTCCTCACCATATACCTCCCACCCAGTACCTCCCACCCCATGTCCTCACCATATACCTCCCACCCAGTACCTCCCACCCCATGTCCTCACCATATACCTCCCACCCAGTACCTCACACCCCATGTCCTCACCATATACCTCCCACCCAGTACCTCCCACCCCATGTCCCCACCATATACCTCCCACCCCATGTCCCCACCATATACCTCCCACCCCATGTCCCCACCATATACCTCCCACCCCATGTCCCCACCATATACCTCCCACCCAGTATCTCCCACCCCATGTCCCCACCATATACCTCCCACCCAGTACCTCCCACCCCATGTCCCCACCATATACCTCCCACCATATACCTCCCACCCCATGTCCTCACCATATACCTCCCACCCAGTACCTCCCACCCCATGTCCCCACCATATACCTCCCACCCAGTACCTCCCACCCCATGTCCCCACCATATACCTCCCACCCAGTACCTCCCACCCCATGTCCCCACCATATACCTCCCACCCAGTACCTCCCACCCCATGTCCCCACCATATACTTCCCACCCTATACCTCCCACCCCATACTTCCCACCCCATGTCCCCACCCCATACTTCCACTCCCACATCCTTACCCCATGCCTCCCACCCCTTACCAGCCCCCCAATACCACCCACACCATGCCATCCACCACCATGCCACCTAACCTGTGCTGTGCTCTCTTTCCACAGAAATTGACAGGTGTGGCAGTGGAGCCACCAACATCTGTGGACCTGGAACCTGTGTGAACCTTCCAGATGGACACAGATGCATCTGCCACCCCGGCTACAGGCTGCATCCCAGCCAGGCCTACTGTACCGGTACTCCTGCTGGCTGGGGAGACAGGAGCAGGCCGGGTGGGGAGAGGCTAGAAGTCTAGGAAGCCCGAGGTGCCGGCGGTGGGAGGAGTGCAGTCCCTGCGGACAAAGCCAAACTTAACTTTGGCAAAGACCCATTGGTGGACACAGATGGGAGTCACCCTGCACCCCCACCCCGTGCCCGACAGCCTTCAGATCAGATTAGCTGGACCTCAAATGAAGCTGCTGCTGCCCGCAGAGCAGACCGCGGGTGACCGAGCTGTGACTGTCTCCCACTCCTGGGGGAGCTTTGGAGTCCAGACAAGTCATTAAATGTGACCCCAACCTTCTCCCCACCCACATGACCTCTGTGACCTCAAAGGAAGATGAAAGTGACCTTGGGCCCTGGGGACGGGCAGGAGGACGTACTGGGAGCCGCCCCTACGCTTGGGGCCTGTGTAGGTGTCATGGCTTCAGCTGCAGACAGTTTTGACCCTTGTGGATGTCTTTGTCGCATCACCCCTGCTTCCCCCATTCACTAGCCTCTCTGGCCCCAGGTGTGTGTGTGGGGGGGCACTGCTAGCAGGCCCCTGAAGCTTGGCCAGCCTCCCCCAACCTCCTCCTTGCCCCCTCTGCTCAGATGATAATGAGTGTCTGAGGGACCCTTGCCTGGGGAGAGGGCGCTGCGTCAACCATGTGGGTTCCTACTCCTGCTTCTGCTACCCTGGCTACATAACTGTCTCCAAGGGCCCTCGGCAGGAGTGCCAAGGTAAGCCCCATCCACCGTCACTCAAGGGTGGGCACAGGGCTCCATAGTCTAATGTCGGGGTGGAGCCGGGCACCCACGGTCACCTGTCAGAGCGTGCCACCATAGGGAGAGTGGGAGCCTTGGGGAGGGACCTGAGCTCTGAGCCAACCTGGGAGGAAAGCCAGCACGCAGGTGCTGATGGGAAGGAGGGGTGTCAGCCTCAGAGGCCACAGCATTCACAGGTTGCAGCCCAGCCAGTGAGGGGTCTGGAGACATGGCTGGAGATAAGAGATACCTACCTCCCCCCATTTTGTAGTGATGAGGTGTTTCATTTTGGGGTTCACAAGGATGCTGGCTGGGGCTCCTGACAACCCAAGGGAGCAGGTGCACCTTAGAAAGGTGCTTAGATCCCTGTGGCTGTGAGCTCGAGGATTGGACAGAGACGGTCCCAGGCAAACTCTTTTATACACAGAGGTCTCACCATCATACAGGACACCTCTGATAGTGACGTCACAAATAAGTTCCCAGAGAACATCCTGTGGTATTTTCCAAGTGGATCCTTGGGATTCAGAACCTTGTTGGAATCCTTCACCCAGAGAAGGGTTCTGCCATTCCCAGACTTCCCATGGCTCTGACCGTCACAGCCCAGTGGTCGCTCATGCCCCCCCACCCCAAGGCCTGGCAAGCTGTCACTGTCCCTGGGGCCCTAGTCCCTGAGGGGTCTGGTTTGCAGAGATCCAAGTCATCCTGTGTTCTCTCATCTGACTTTGGGAGAATGGGAATGAGGGGAAAGACGTGGCCCAAGTTAATCCAAGTGTCAGAGGTGAACCTGTTCTTGTGGCACTCAAGCCCTGGACACCTGTCCACTGCTCTGTAAGCTCTGGGGACACAGTAACAAGTTAGTGGGGAAGTTCCCCTCCTTGGTGTTTGGGCTGGAGCAGAATAATAATAGCTACTGTTTATTTTAACTTATTTTACTTTTTTCTTAATAGTTCACAAGCTTGTTTTCCTGATTTTTTTTTCCTCCAGGGTTATTGCTGGGCTCGGTGCCTGCACCATGAATCCACCGCTCCTGGAGGCCATTTTTTTCCCCTTTTGTTGCCCTTGTTGTTGTAGCCTTGTTGTGGTTATTATTATTGCCATCATTGATGTTGTTCGTTGTCAGACAAGACAGAGAGAAATGGAGAGAGGAGGGGAAGACAGAGATGGGGAGAGAAAGACAGACACCTGCAGACCTGCTTCACCGCCTGTGAAGCGACTCCCCTGCAGGTGGGGAGCCGGGGGCTCGAACCGGGATCCTTACGCCAGTCCTTGCACTTTGCGCCACATGCACTTAACCCACTGCGCCACCGCCCGAGCCCCAGTAGTTCACAAGCTCGTAAGGTAACGGGGATATATATATATATCACATAGATTCTTTATCCAGCATCTGTCCTTGGGCATTTAGGTTGTTTCCATACTTTGGCTATTGGATGTAGTGGAACTATGAACTCGGGGTCCATTTATCCTTTTGAATTTCACCAACAATTCTTAGCAACATTCTAAGAGGTGTATTGGAGTCGGGGGCAGGGGCATTATGTTGACCTTACTCAGAGCATGCCGTATGAGCTTGTTCCCAAGACTCATCTTTGCCTCAGAGTGAAGAGACACCCCCGCCCCGCCCATACACTCAATATGATTTTCACTTAGAATGTGGCCATGGTGTTGCAGGGGCCTGGGAAAGGTGTGTTTCATACCTAGAAGAGGAGCCTTTCCCTTTCAGCCATGGAAAGCAGAATTCTCCTCCCGTCTGGACTCGGTATGGGCATTCTTGGCCTTGACCTCCCTGCAGAGGCTGAGCCTGACTCATGACTTCCATTTGTTTTCAGATATAGACGAGTGTGAGCAGCCAGGAGTGTGCACCAGTGGGCAGTGCACCAACACAGTGGGTTCATACCACTGCGAGTGCGACCAGGGCTACGTCATGATAAGGAAGGACCACTGCCAAGGTGAGGGATGGCGTATAGGCATTTTCCTGTTACCGCCATCTCCTGGCTCTCCCCACACACCAGCAACGTGCAGTATTCCTGCCAGCTTGTTTCTAATGGGGACACCTGAGAAAGAGACCTTCCAGGGAATCCCAGATCCCTTCTGCTCCCTCAGTGAGACGTTGGAATTCTGTCTGCTCCCTACAGAAGTCGAGCAGATGAATCCTTCTGTACCTGGAGCCCCTGGAATCCATGGAATCCCTGTGTATATATCTATCTCTCACTTTTAACCATGCTATCCTTCTTTTTTAAAATTTTTTTTTTTTTTTAAAGAATTTTATTTATTTATGAGAAAGACAGGAGAGAGAGAAAGAACCAGACATCACTCTGGCATATGTGCTGCCGGGGATCGAACTCAGGACCTCATGCTTGAGAGTCCAAAGCTTTATCGCTGCACCACCTCCCGGACCACTCTTTTTTAAAATTTTTATTTACAAATTGGAAACGCTGATAAAACCATAGGGGGAGTGGGGTACAACTCCACACAATTCCCACCACCAGAACTCTGTATCCCATCCCCTCCCCTGATAGCTTTCCTATTATTTATCCTTTTGGGAGTATAGACCCAGGGTCATTGTGGGATGCAGAAGGTGGAAGGTCTGGCTTCTGTAATGGCTTCCCCGCTGAACCTGGGTGTTGGCAGGTTGATCCATACTCCCACATGCTATTCTTCTATGGCAGAGTTGACCTAACTGGACAGTGCCTGCGGCATCAGTTTTGACTCTCTTACTAAAGTTTATTAGTCTGTGGCTCCACAGGACAAGACCATCCACTTAGATGACTTCTTGGATGCACAGAACCTGCTGAGTACCCATGCACTGTGCACCTGAACAAGTTCAAGTTAAATAAGTGAATGAGTGAGCCCCAATCCTTACCTCCTTTCCCAGGCTCTGTCTAAAAGTGGCTGGGACATTGCTCTGTGATCTCTTCACACACTGGCTAAACTTACACTTCCTGGCAGCTCTGCTGCTATCACCTCCCCAGTGGGCTGGGGTGTCAAATGTTAGCAAAAGGCCTGGGTATCGAGATTGATTGAGAGATAAATAAATGAGAGTGAATTTTGGGCTTGTCTCTTTGGAAAGACATTCTTCCCTGAGTCCAAGGTTTGGCCCAGACTCCTCTCAGCCTTCAGGACTTTCCTGGCTTGGGAGGGTCATTGCAATGAGATATGTGCATCTCATGAATGGAGAGCTCCCCTGTCCAATGTCACTGTCACAACAAAAAAGTTCATATTCCTAGAGTCTTAGCACAGGAGGAGGGGGCTGAGGGCATGGGACAGATAACTGTCTGGCTTTACTGCAAAGTGTCATATTCCCCTCTTGAAAGTTCCAATCCATAACTCATGGACTTGATCTGCAGATCAACACCAGAACCCACCCTCTTGTCTGCATTAATATGGTGGAGACCTTTTATGGGAGAAAGGAGAGGAAAGGGGGTTAGCAACTGCTGGGGACCTGCTCTGGGTCTGTGCTAGGTACCTGCTGGATAAGCCATTGAAGGACCACAGCAGCAATATGAAGGTTGCACATGAAGAAAGTTAGATCCATACTTTCCAGCCTGTGTCATGGGCATAGGCTCTGGCAGAGAACAATCTAGGTTTGGTTCTTGTCTCAACATTTGCACATAGAAACCCAGCTTTTGGTATCTAGACTCCCTCCTTAGCCCTTAATCACCTCCCCAGTCATTTCTCTGGGCCTCTCCTCCTGGAAGAAAGGCTCTTGGCAGAACTCAGCCGAGTTCCTGCCCCACTCTGCACCTGTTGACCAAAAGACTGATGCAGCAGCCTGCATACGTCTCCAGATTCCCACTGGTGACCACAGACTCAGCCCATTAACCTCAACTTCTCCCTCTTTCTTCTTCCTCCAACAAAGCAACTACACCCTTCACTTATACTTTCTGGGGACAGAAACCTCATCCAAAAGTCTCAATGGCATTTTTGACATCAGAGTTCCTACAGAGAGGGGTTGCCTCTGTAGACAAGGCTTCCCTGTACCTCTCCCACATTCAGACTCAAGTTTCTGCCTGTGTCCTCACCCTGTGAGGTCACAAGGCACAGAGGCAGATGCCTTCCATTTCTTCTTGTAAAGGCTAAAGCCTTGGGAGAGAGGCTCCAGGGACTTGCTAGTAATCAGGCAGCAGTCAGCAACTATTTCCATGACTCTCCTGAAGTCTCCTCAGTGGCCTCATACCAAGAGGACATGACATCTAGGTCACATGGACCTTAGTCTTTGTTCAGTAGGCATTTTTGAGTAACTGTTAGATCCCAACTGTCGACTGGCAATATATTATGACAGTTCCAGATGCTAATGGAGCATATTGTAATATTAGGTTAAAATTCCAACCTTAAGGCTGAGGAGACAGTATAATAGTTTTTGCTGCTGCAGCTTCGATTTCTTTTTTCTTTCTTTTTTTTTTTCATTTAAGAAAGGATTAATTAACAAAACCATAGGGTAGGAGGGGTACAATTCCACACAATTCCCACCGCCCAATCTCCATATCCCACCCCTCCCCCGATAGCTTTCCCATTCTCTATCCCTCTGGGAGCATGGACCCAGGGTCATTGTGGGTTGCAGAAGGTAGAAGGTCTGGCTTCTGTAATTGCTTCCCCGCTGAACATGGGCGTTGACTGGTCGGTCCATACTCCCAGTCTGCCTCTCTCTTTCCCTAGTAGGGTGGGTCTCTGGGGAAGCTGAGCTCCAGGACACATTGGTGGTGTCTTCAATCCAGGGAAGTCTGGCCGGCATCCTGATGACACCTGGAACCTGGTGACTGAAAAGAGAGTTAACATACAAAGCCCAACAAATTGTTGAGCAATCATGGACCCAAAGCTTGGAAAAGTGGAGAGGAAGTATTAGGGAGGTACTCACTGCAAACTCTAGTGTACTTCTGCTTTCTTACTTTGGTGCCATACTCCAAACTCAGTCAATTTCTGCTTTGCGTTTCTACTTCTTCTTTTTTTTTTTTTTTTTTTACATGCATAACATTCCCCAGATTCCCATTTAACAATACAACCCCCACTATTTCATTCATCATTTTTCATGGACCTGTATTCTCCCCACCCACCCACCCACCCCAGAGTCTTTTACTTTGGTGTAATACTCCAATTCCATTTCAGGTTTGACTTGTGTTTTCTTTTCTAATCTTGTTTTTCAACTTCGGCCTGAGAGTGAGATCATCCCGTATTCATCCTTCTGTTTCTGACTTATTTCACTCAACATGATTTTTTCAAGGTCCATCCAAGATCGGCTGAAAACAGTGAAGTCACCATTTTTTACAGCTGAGTAGTATTCCATTGTGTATATATACCACAACTTGCTCAGCCACTCATCTGTTGTTGGACACCTGGGTTGCTTCTAGGTTTTGGCTATTACAAATTGTGCTGCCAAGAACATATGTGTACACAGATCTTTTTGGATGGATGTGTTAGGATATATCCCCAGGAGGGGAATTGCAGGGTCATAGGGTAGGTCCATTTCTAGCCTTCTGAGAGTTCTGCAGACTATTCTCCACAGAGGTTGGACCAATTGACATTCCCACCAGCAGTGCAGGAGGGTTCCTTTGACCCCACACCCTCTCCAGCATTTGCTGCTGTTACCTTTTCTGATGTGTGACATTCTCACAGGAGTGAAGTGATATCTCATTGTTGTCTTGATTTGCATTTCTCTGACAATCAGAGACTTGGAGCATTTTTTCATGTGTTTCTCGGCCTTTTGGATCTCTTCTGTGGTGAATATTCTGTCCAAGTCCTCCCCCCATTTTTGGATGGGGTTATTTGCTGTCTTCTTGTTGAGTCTGGCAAGCTTTTTATATATGTTGGTTATTAAACTCTTATCTGATGTATGGCATGTAAAGATCTTCTCCCATTCTGTGAGGGGTCTCTTGATTTGGGTAGTGGTTTCTTTTGCTGTGAAGAAGCTTTTTAATTTGATGTAGTCCCATAGGTTTATACTTGCCTTAGTCTTCCTTGTAATTGGATTCGTTTCATTGAAAATGTCTTTAAAATTTATGCGGAAAAAAGTTCTTCCAATATTTTCCTCTAAGTATCTGATAGTTTGTGGTCTAACATCCAAGTCCTTGATCCACTTGGAATTTACTTTTGTATTTGGTGAAATACAGTGATTCAGTTTCATTCTTCCGCATGTTTCAACCCATTGTTTCCAACACCATTTGTTGAAGAGACTCTGCTTCCCCCATATAATAGTCTGGGCCCCTTTGTCAAAGATTAGATGTCCATACATGTGGGGCCTCATTTCTGGGCTCTCAATTCTATTCCACTGGTCAGTGTGTCTGTTCATGTTCCAGTACCAAGCAGTTTTGATGACAATGGCCCTATAATACAGTTTGAGATCTGACAGTGTGATGCCTCCGGTTCTGTTCTTTTTTCTCAAGATTGTTTTGGCAATTCTAGGTCTTTTCTGGTTCCAGATAAACATTTGTAGCATTTTTTCTATTCTTCTAAAAAATGTGCTTGGGATCTTGATGGGGATAGCATTAAATTTGTAGATGGCTCTGGGTAATATATTCATTTTGATGATGTTAATTCTTCCAACCCATGAACATGGAATATCTTTCCACTTCTTTGTGTCTTTTTCAATTTCTTTGAGTAGTGACTCATAATTTTCAGTATACAAGTCTTTCACATCTTTGGTTAGGTTTATTCCTAGATATTTTATTGTTTTTGTTGCTATAGAAAAAGGAACTGATTTCTGGATTTCAATTTCTTCTAACTTAGTGTTTGCATAGAGGAATGCCACTGACTTTTGAATGTTAATTTTATAGCCTGACACATTACTGTATTGCCTGATGATTTCCAAAAGCTTCTTGCTGGATTCCTTAGGTTTTTCCATGTATACTATCATGTCATCTGCAAATAAGGAGAGTTTGACTTCTTCTCTTCCAATCTGTATGCCTTTAATTCCTTGCTCCTGCCTGATTGCTATGGCAAGAACTTCCAACACTATGTTGAATAGTAATGGTGACAGTGGGCAGCCCTGTCTAGTACCTGATCTGAGGGGAAATGCTTCCAGTTTTTCACCATTGAGTATGATGTTGGCTGTAGGTTTGCTATATATAGACTCCACTATCTTCAGGAATTTTCCATCTATTCCTATTTTTTGTAGTGTTTTGATCATAAAGGGATGTTGTATTTTGTCAAAGGCTTTCTCTGCATCTATTGATATGACCATGTGGTTTTTGGTCTTGCTTTTGTTGATGTGGTGGATCACATTGATTGATTTACGTATATTAAACCAACCTTGCATGCCTGGGATAAACCCCACTTGGTCATGATGAACAATTTTTTTTGATAGACTGCTGTATCCGGTTGGCTAGAATTTTGTTCAATATTTTTGCATCTATGTTCATCAGAGATATTGGTCTGTAGTTTTCTTTTTTTGGTTGTGTCCCTGTCTGCTTTTGGTATCAGGGTGATGTTGGCTTCATAGAAGCTGGCAGGGAGTATTCCAGTGTCTTCAATCTTCTGGAAGACTTTTAAAAGTAGAGGTATTAGTTCTTCTTTGAAAGTTTTGTAGAATTCATTTGTAAAACCATCTGGTCCAGGACTTTTATTTTTGGGAAGATTTTTGATAACTGTTTCAATTTCATTAGCTGTGATGGGCCTGTTCATGTTATCCACTTCCTCTTTACTTAGTTTTGGAAGTTGGTAGGTATCTAGGAAATCATTCATTTCTTCCAGGTTCTCTAGCTTGGTGGCATATAGTTGTTCATAGAAGCCTCGCATGATATGTTGAATTTCTGCAGTGTCTGTTGTGATTTCTCCTCTTTCATTTAGTATCCGATTTATTTGGGTCTTCTCCCTTTTTTGTTTTGTGAGTCTGGCTAAAGGTTTGTCGATTTTGTTTACTCTTTCGAAGAACCAACATTTACTTTCATTGATCTTTTGTATGGTTTTCCTATTCTCAATGTTATTTATTTCTGCCCTAACTTTAGTAATTTCTGTCCTTCTGGTTGCTTTAGGATTCCTTTGTTGTTCTTCTTCTAGGTCTTTAAGATGTGCAATCAGGCTGTTTATTTGTGCCTTTTCTTGTTTCCTAATGTGTGCTTGTATAGCTATGAACTTCCCTCTTAGGACTGCTTTAGCTGTGTCCCAAATATTTTGATAGCTTGTGTCTTCATTTTCATTGAACTCTCGAAACATTTTGATTTCTTCCTTGATTTCCTCTTTGACCCAGAAGTTGTTAAGAAGTGTACTGTTGAGCTTCCACATTTTGGGACTGTTACTAATCTTTTGTTGATTGTTAAGTGTTAGTTTAATTCCACTGTGGTCTGAGAAGATGCTTGGGATGATTTCAGTGCTCTTGAATAGGCTGATGCTGTCTTTGTGGCCTAACATATGGTCTATCCTTGAGAATGATCCATGTGGATTTGAGTAAAATGTGTATTCCAGTTTCTTGGGATGAATGACTCTGAAAATGTCCAATAGTTCTAGTTTATCTATCTCTTCATTTAGCTCCCTTATGTCTTTACTGATTTTCTGCCTGGATGATCTGTCAAGTTGAGATAGTGGGGTGTTGAAGTCCCCTACTATGATTGTGTTACTGTTAATATATTGCTGTAGCTCTTTCAGTAGAAGTTTGATGTATTTAGATGGCTTCTCATTGGGTGCATAGATATTAATAATTGTTAAGTCCTCTTGATTGACTGATCCTCTGAGCATTAAGTAGTGTCCATTCCTATCTTTTTTAATCTTATGTATTTTAAAGTCTATCATGTCAGATATGAGAATAGCTGTTCCTGCCCTTTTTTGTGGGCCATTGGCTTGAATGATAGTTTTCCATCCTTTCACTTTAAGTCTGTGTTTGTCTTGTTGCGTTAGGTGAGTTTCCTGTAGACAACACATTGTTGGGTTGTGTTTTCTGATCCATCTTCCTACTCTGTGTCTTTTAATAGGTGAATTCAGGCCATTGACATTTATTGATATCAAAGATTGAAGATATTTTGACGCCATTCTTGTAGAGTTTTAGAGTGTTTTGATATATGTCCTATTTGTGGTGGTCTGGTTGTTTATAGGAGACCTTTCAGAACTTCTTTCAGGGCAGGCTTGGTGATGGTTGCTTCCTTCAACTGTTGTTTGTCTGAGAAGGTTTTGATGCTTCCATCTAGTCTGAATGACAATCTAGCAGGATATAGTATTCTTGGCTGAAAGCCTTTCTCATTGAGCACTCGATAGATATCTTGCCATTCTCTTCTGGCCTGTAGTGTTTGTATGGAGAAGTCTGCTGCTAATCTTATGGGTTTTCCTTTGTAGGTGACTCTTTGTTTTTCTCTTGCAGCCTTGAGGATCCTTTCTTTATCCTTATTCCTTTCCAATCTAAGTACGACGTGTCTTGGTGTCTTTAGGTCTGGGTTAATTCTGTTTGGGACCCGCTGGGCTTCTTGAATCTTTATGTCTTTGGTGTTGTCTAGACTAGAGAAATTTTCAGCTATTATGGCCTGGAGAATGCTTTCTTCCTCCCCTTCTCTTTCTTCCTCTGGCAAGCCAATAATGCGTATATTGTTTCTTTTGAAGTCATCCCATAGGACTCTGTTGTTGTTTTCAGTATCTCTTAATCTCTTTTTGAGATCTCTTCTTTTTTAGTTGTCTCTAATTCATCCTCAATCTTGCTAATTCTGTCTTCAGCCTCATTGATTCTATTCTCTCTGCCTTCTACTGCTTCCTGGAGTTCATCTATTCTGTTGCCCTGCTCTGATACTGTTTTAGCTTATTCAGCTAGTTGCCTTCTTAGCTCAGCGATTTCAGCTTTCAGCTCTCTAATAACCATGAGATAATTAGAATTTTCTTCCATATTCTCATTTGTTGTTCCTGCATTTCTGATTACAATTTTTTCAAATTCTTTACTCACTCATGTTATTATTTCCTTAGCTAATGTTTGGATGTTGAACTCGTTGTTTTGTGCTTCACCCTCTGGAGGACTTTTAGCTGGACTCTTGTCTTGGTTCGAGTCTCCAATATTTTTTCTTGTTGTTTTAACCATTTTATATAAGTTAACAGTTTTTTCAATCCCTGAGTTGGAGTTCAGTGGTGTAAAAGCCTTCCCCCCCCCCCTGTAGGCTATGGGAGCCTGAGGGCTTTTAAACTATCAATAGGCTTCTTAGCTTAATCACTGACTCCTGACCAAGAGATAAAGCAGGGTGTGGCAGAGATAATCCAGTGGTTATGCAAAGAGACTTTCACAGCCCCTCAGCTATGCCACCGAGGTATAGGTCTTCTCCTGAGTTTCCCAGTTAGATCTCTGTACCCTGGTGTCCCTCCCTGTTGCTGCTCCAGATTCTGAGGGTAGTAGCAATGGAGACTCAGAGTTGCACTTGGTGAGTCTCTGGGGAGTCCTTTCCTCCCTTCAGCTGTCCCCTTGTTGGTGGAACAGACTGGAGGTGGTGTCTCTACTGACAAACTGTCGAACTGTTAGCAGTCACTTAATCTCTCCTTAGGCCCCTCTCTCCTCTCTGTCACCAGCCACGCGTGTTTGTACTCACGGGTGATTTACTGGGTTTCTGTGGTCATTCTAGTCCTGTCTTGTTTTGGTCCGGGTGGTCTCCTTTGGTATTCCTAGTTGATCCGGAAGAGGAGAGGAGAGGAGAGAAAGCGATCTCGCAGCTTCGATTTCTAGCTGAGCAGGGCTCTGGATCTCCTCTTGCTGTGTCTTTCTCTCTGTATCTTTTTCATTAAAATAAATAAATAAATAATAAGTAAACACCTTGACAAAAAATTCAAACCATGTGCTAGATAGAAAAATATGACACAGATATAGTTACCAAGAGGTTGAGGAAACATCTTTAGAATATCTGTTAACATTTGAGCTTATGCCCTTAACTTGGTCTGGCCACATCACCCAGAATATTTATCTGGCTAACAGCAATCTTAGCTAATGGCTCCATGGCATCCACTCCCATTCAGGAGAGCCATTCACTCACTAAGTGCTCTGATGGGCCGCCCTTCCTCTCCCAGTTGCTGATAAGTCACCCAGGCATGATTATCCCTGGCTGGGGATGTGGTCTAAGAAAGGAAGCCAGCAGTGTTTGCCAGGGCCATGCTAGGCATTTCCAGAATAGCTTATTATCTGCAGGAGGGGGAGGAGGAGAAGGGAGAGAAGGAGGAGAAGGGGTGGGGGAGGAGGAAGAGAGAAATACACTTGTAGTGTGGCACACAATTACATCCACTGTACCCACTTACGGTTCCTGGGCCAGCACTTGACTTCAGTTAAGCCCATGGGAGCAGGGGTCATCCCGTGACGCAGAAATGGAGAACTGGGATATGTAATGACCAGTGTTAGCGAACGCACCTCTACCACATGCCGGGCTCAGACGCTTCACTGCCACTTCCAACAGATGTGCCCAGGACATTTGGGCAAAGTCGACCTCAGAGCTCTTCTTGCTTCTTATAAACCTGATCTTCTCGTGCTGCCTAGTCCTTGTGGGAGAAACTACATCTCTTCTCAGGGGGTCTCGGGGAGAATCTCTTGCCTCATTCACATCACCCTGTTCATCTTCATGACTGAAGCCCCCCATCCCTCAAGCAGGGTTTGCTTATCAACCCCAGAGGCTTCCACCAAGGCCGGCAGGCCACAGAGCTAGCTGTTCTCTCCTGGGTGCTCAGAGTTGGTGGGCTTAGGTCCTTCTTTTCTTCTCTGTCTCAGTACATCCTTTTGTGTCTTTACAGAAACTCTTAGCTTCAGCAGGTGGGCTTATTTTGTAAAATAATAATTTATTACATACAAGATAAGGGGGAGACAATGCATCACTGCTCTACTACTCATGAAGCGTACCCTCTGAAGACGTTCCCTGGGGCTCAAACCTGGGTTCTTGTGTACAGTGTGCACACAGGTAGGGGCATTGTTCTTTGATCCCTTTTCAGAGGAGGCCAATGCTCTGACCCTGATTCTGACCCCCATGCCCCCATGGTACTTTGCTTTGAGGAAGTATCCATTCCGCAGGAGTTTGGTCAATCTTCTGCCATGAGGTGGCCGGGTGCCTGGACATTGGGCCAGAGGAGCATGGTGTGTTCCTGTTGTCCTGATCTGGAGTCCAGTTCTGTCACTGTCCCCCCTAGCTTAGTCAGGTCTCCTAGCTTTCTTGGCTGATGGACTCAAGAAGAACGTTGCTGTTCCTCTAAGGGTTTGGGTCCAACCCCCACCCCATGCCACATTGTCACTTTCCCAGGACCTGCTGCCTCTCTCCCGCCATGCGTTTCCCTGTCTGCTGCTTGCCTGGTGGGTGCTTGGCTCACCCTGTCAGGCTGTCCTGGATCTCACCATGCGGTTCTTGGCTGAATATCTCCTCTCCAGTAGAAAAGCCTTGGCAGCTCCACCCTTCATGCTGCTCCGGCCTCCAGGCTGACTCCGGCCTCACTCGAGACAGGAGTTCTCCTAGTCTATTTTGCCTTCATGGCCCAGCTCATCGTCTACCCTGGGCTCCTGGCAGCAATCCTATGGTGACTATTCTAAGCACACTGATCCCACTCTGTGAGTCCAGCAAGAGAGGTACGAAGCCCTTCCCCAAAGTCCAGCTCCTGATGCCGTGCCCTGCCTCCTCGCCCATGGTGGCGCCTGCAGCCGCCTGCAGCCGCCCAGGGAGTCTCCCTCTCTCAAGCTTCCACTCTCCCGGCTCTTTGTCTAGTCGAGTGGGTGGGGAGTGGAGTCGGGGACACAGGACAGTGCTCACTTTTTCCTAGTTTCCATTGCACACAAACTGACCTTTTCTACTCAATCAGAGGCAACATCAAAGGCTTGCTTTCCCACAGACCTACCATGTACTTTGGTTCCCAGGGGTGACCAAAGGAGGGGCTGTTATTTTGCAGATATCGATGAATGCCGTGAGCCTGGAGCCTGCCCGCATGGGAGGTGCCTCAACTCCCCTGGCTCCTTCACTTGCCTGGCCTGTGAGGAGGGCTACCGAGCCCAGAGCGGGAGCTGTGTAGGTGAGGGCTGCTCGCAGGGCCACTGGCTGGCCCCCATAGCAGGGAGGAGGTGGGCCTGGAGGCTGCTGTCCTCCTTAACCAGGGGTGGGGGGGTCTCCCAGATGAACTGGGTATGAGTGGGTGTGCTTGGGTTTGTCCTGCTTTACCTTCTTGTAGGATGGGGGCCCCATATCCATTCAGGAGCTATAGCCAGTGGTTCCAGAAGCTTCTGTGTCTAAATCACTTTGGCTAGTGGAGTGTAGTCCCAAACATCCCCGAGAGAGACTGACTCTCGTGGTGTGAACTGGCACCCAGGCCCTGCCACACTCCGAGGGGACCAGCTTTTGCTCTTCCAGACTCAGTGTTGTGCCCTCCTGCACAGTGGGTGCTCTGCTTCCCAGGGGGCTGCATGCCAGTCGCCTCCATGTGGGAGGGCTGCTCTGCCCCTTCAGCCATGGAGGAAGGAGGGTCTAGGATGCAGAATGCCAGGAGGAACTGAGACTTGTGAATAGTTGCTTTGAGGCTCCTTTGGAGAGGGCAGAGATTTCCCAGGGCCTCAAATGGGCCACTCTGCCCCTGGGCATCAGTCTGCACTGCCCACTCACCTATGAAACCAGTTGTTGGGCTGGGAACATGCATACAAACCAAGCGGAGGCAGCAGGAGAGGTCAGAAAGGTTGAGACCAGTACAGGGCAAGGGTGAGTCAAGGGTCTTGACACGTCATTCCGTAGGTGAAGTTCTTAGATAAGCCCCATTCTTGGGCATAGGATGTTGTTTGTTTTTATTTCAAAATAGGGCTGTGGTGGGCTCTGTGGGGAAGGGCAGCCTGTGTGCTCCCTCAGGGGTGGGGCCAGGAATGGCTTGATGTCCTTTTGGGGCTGGCCACAAGTCTCTCTGCAGGGATCCCTGGCCTTAGGCTTGAGGAGGTCTCTGGGGACCATCGGGCATGATGATGTCAGAGGCCAGCTTCCCTTCACACTATCCTCCCACAGATGTGACGAATGTCTGAGCCCTGAGGTCTGTGCCCACGGAAAGTGTGTCAACCTGGACGCTCCTTCAGATGCTCCTGTGAGCGGGGCCTATGAGGCCACCTTAGAGGAGCAGGGCTGCCAAGGTACTCTGTGGAGGCAGGCAGCTCAGCCTTCAGACCCTTGGCACAGCCCACACTCAGCCCTGCCCCAGACCAGGCCGACCCGCATGTTCCTGCCCAGCCTCCTCTCCACTCCCCACCCTCCTGCAGGCTCTGTCTGTCCTGACATGTTTGTCCTGCAGAATGCCACACAGAACTCGGTCTCCTTTCAGATGTCGATGAGTGTGCCAGCCGGGCCCTGTGCCCCTCGGGCTCTGCCTTAACACTGAAGGCTCCTTTGTCTGCACGGCCTGTGAGAGTGGGTACTGGGTGAACGAAGACACGCACCGCCTGTGAAGGTACCTGTGCGGAGGGGGTGGGCTGGTGCTGGTCCCAACAGGTCCTGGGCATGATTCCCCAGTCTGGAGTGAGCAGGAGGAAAGGGAACCTCAGAGACAGGAAGGGATGTGATGGGAGAGCCCCGCCCTGACCCAGTGGCCCCCACAGGGCCCCCATAGGGCCAAGGGACCTCCTGCCTCACCAGCTCAAGGGCGCCCCCAGCCCCAGAATG
>NC_080183.1:15184329-15279329 GCF_950295315.1 Erinaceus europaeus
AGACAGTGGCGCACCTAGTTAAGCACACACACTACAGCGCACAAGGACCTGGGTTCAAGCCCTGATCCCCACCTGCGGGGGGGGGGGAAGCTTCATGAGCAGTGAAGCAGGGCTGCCGGTGTCTCTCTGTCTCTCCTCCTCACTGTCTCCCCCTCCCCTCTCCATTTCTCTCTGTTCTGTCAGTAGTTAGGTAGATTTTTTTTTAAAGAAAAGATGAATGGTCACCCTCTCTGCATATGAAAAGTAAGATTCTGCTGCTCAAACTGCTCTATGCAAAAATAAAAGGCAAATGACAGGACGGACTTTTTTTTTACAGCATGAATGAGAACCCCCCCAACCACCAAGGGCCTATTTTCTTAATATAGGGAAACTTCTGTGACTAGAAAATGGGTGACAGAAACGTGAAGTGAGTCAGCAATACATAGAAAGAAGGAAGAGAGGAAGAAGAAGAAAGGGCGATAAGTAGGGGGACATTTCTACAGCGTCCTCAGTCAGGGGAATGGCATGGTGGCACTAAGTCCCCTGACAGCTTGGCAGAGGCCCCCCCGGCTGAGAAGTATGCCCTGTGCTGCCAGCTCCCTGCCAAGCAGTTTAGACCACGGGTCAGGCAGACCCCAATTTGTACACACTGAGTATTTGGTTGAGCGTACACATCACAGGGCACAAGGACCCAGGTTTGAGACTCGGTAAGCTTCAAGAGCAGTGAAGCAGGGCTGCAGGTGTCTCTCTGTCTCTCTCCTCTATCTCTCCCTCCCCTTTCAATTTCTCTCTATCTCTATCCAAAAATAGACTAGGATAGGATAGGGCAGGGCAGGGCAGGATAGGATAGGAATGGAGTAGAATAGGCAACTGGCCAAGTCCACCCCCTGCACATACCTGTGACCTCGACCTCCACAGGCACACACACTCTGTTCACCCAGAGAGGGACAGGGAGAGACAGTCACAGTGAACTGCTTGCTCTAGGAAAGGCAGGAAATAAACGGCATACCCACTAGTGAGAAGCTAAGTCACTGACTCACAGTTGCTCTACTCACAAAATGGCATGAAGCCGTTGCCATAGAGAGTTAAATCTAAACGACTGGTCTGAAAAGATAAATGGTCTGGCTTCTGAGCTCGTGGGTGAAGGAAGTCAAGGAACGGCATGTAGTTTGTTTGTATGATTGTCTTTAGTTGAGAGGGGGAGACGGAGGGAAGATGAAAGGGGGGATGGAGGGAGAGGCGGGGGGATTAAGAGCAGAGGGAGAGGAGGACGGAAGAGAGGGAGAAAGAATGATCTGTGCGCACAGACAGCCATGTTCACACCCAGATTCAAGTGCTCAGTGGTGCTGTAATGTCTCCCCCTCCCTGTCTTCTTTCTCTCTTTCCAAGGCTGGATAAAAACAAAACGGAAGGTCATCTCAGGGAGTTAAAATCGCACACACTTAGCATAATGGTTAGGCAAAATGATTTCCATGTTTGAGGCTCCAAGGTCTCAGGTCCAACCCCAGAACCACCATCAGTGAGAGCCTAGCAGGACTCTTGAAAAAATAGTTAAATAGGTTGCTAAAAATATAGATGATTACAGGGGCCGGAGAAGACAGCATAATGGATATGCAAAGAGACTCTCATGAGTGAGGCTCTAAAGTCCCAAGTTCAATTCCCCACACCACCATTAAGCCAGAGCTGAGCAGGGCTCTGGTAAAAAAAAAAGTAAAACAAACTAAAAAAATTGCAGTTTCCTTCTTTCTGAAATGTAGGACTAGTCAGGAAAGAGGTACTTGATGTATTTATTTGGTCTTTTAATAGAGTCTGAATGTCTTTTTTTCTAATCACATTATATATATATTTATATTTAAATATTTATTTATTTCCTTTTGTTGCCCTTGTTGTTTTATTATTGTAGTTATTATTGTTGTTATTGATGTTATCGTTGTTGATAGGACAGAGAGAAATGGAGAGAGGAGGGGAAGACAGAAAGGGGGAGAGAAAGATAGACACCTGCAGACCTGCTTCACCACTTGTGAAGCGACTCCCCTGCAGGTGGGGAGCCGGGGGCTCGAACCGGGATCTTACATGATCCTTGCACTTTTTGCCATGTGCGCTTAACCTGCTGCACTACTGCCCGACTCCCTTTTTGAAGATTTTTTAAATTATTTTTATTTATTGGATAGAGATAGCTATAAATTGAGAAGGGAGGTGGAGATAGGGAGAGAGACAGAAAGACACTTGCAGCCCTGCTCCACCACTCACAAAGCTTTCCCCCTGCAGGTGGGGACTGAGGGCTTGAACCTGGTTCCTTGTGCATAGTAACATGTGTGCTCAACCAGGTGCACCACCACCCAGCCCCTTTTTAGTATTTTTATTCATTTGTTATTGGATAGAGACAGATAGAATTTGAGAGTGGAGAGGGAGAGAGACAGAGAGACACCTGCAGCCCTGCTTTAGCTTCATGAAGCTTTCCCCCTGCAGGTGAGGACCAGGGACTTGAACCTACATCCTTGCACACTGTAATGTGTGTGCTTAACCAGGTGCACCATTGCCTGGCCTCCTCTCTTACTCTCTGTCTTCCCTCCTCTCTCTCAATCTCTCTCTGTCCTATCCAATAAAATGGGGGAAAAATGGCCACCAGGAGCAGTGGATTTGTAGTGCCAGCACCGAGCCCCAGAGATAACCCTGGAGACAAGAGGGGGGGGGGGAGAGGGAGAAGGAGAGGGAGAGGAGAGGGAGAGTGAAAGAGGAAGAAGAAAGAGGAGGAGGAGATAGGAGCTTAGAGCTGGGCCTGGAGGATGGGATTGAAAACCCCAAAGCTGGAGCTTGGTGGCTGCCATGGACGGACATGTGACAGGCGCATGAGCAGCTTGACTTCTGATAAAGGGGGCTGGAGGGAAGGCTCACTAGGTAGAGCGCATGCCCAGGTCTGAGCCCCAGTGCCACATGGGAATGTTATGGTGCTGGAGGGAATTCCAAGGATTTGGCATCTCTCTCTCTCTAATGAAGAGTCTGGGGAAAATATCTCTGCTCATTACGGTTTCTGAGCCATAGACACTTTCTCAATAGAATAAAATGGGAGAGTGTCAGATAGGACCTAGTCAGCATATGACAATGCAGTCAGGAAAAGAATCTTTTATTTTAACACAACTTTTTTTTTTACTTTTTTGGTTTTTTAAATATATTTTTATAGAGACAGAGAGAAATTGAGAGGGGAAGGGGGACAGAGAGGGAGAGAGAAGTAGACATCTGCAGCCCTGCTCCACCGCTCGTAAAGCTTCCCCCACTGCAGGTGGGGAAAGGAGGCTTGAACCTGGGTCTTTGAGCATGGTCGCTGGTGCGCTAAGCCAGGTGCGCCACCACCCAGCCACACATAACAGAGTCTTCTGCTGGTGTTAGGGAAGGCCTCTGTAGACCTGCCTGTGTCAACTTGGAGAGCTTTTCATACCTTTTACTGGCAGCAAAAAACAAACAAAAACACAGTTACAAAGAGTGTGGAGTGGAAGTCAGGCAGTAGCACAGTGGGTTAAGTGCACCTGGCGCGAAGTGCAAGGACTGGCGCAAAGATCCCTGTTTGAGCCCCTGGCTCTCCACCTGCAGGGGAGTCGCTTCACAAGCAGTGAAGCAGGTCTGTAGGTGTCTGTCTTTCTCTCCCCCTCTCTGTCTTCCCCTCCTCTCTCCAGCTCTTCTGTCTTATCTAACAATGATGACATCAACAACAACAATAATAACCACAAGGGCAACAAAAGGGGAAAAAAATGGCCTCCAGGAGCAGTGGATTCATGGTGCAGCCACCAAGCTCCAACAATAACCCTGGAGGCAAAAAAAAAAACAAGGCAACAAAAGGGAAAATAAATAAATATAAATAATAATAATAAAACAAAGAGTGTGAAGTATAATCCTGACTGAAACTCTGTCTCTCTACCCCTCTCTCAACTCTTCTCTCTCTCTTTCTCAGTATGTAGATTTGACCACAGAAATAGACGTCTTGAAGGTTCTTGTCCAAAGTGCTAGGGCAGGGGGTGTTTCTGAGGCGTTGAATTGTGAATAATTCATCTTTTACTTCCAATCCTTATATGTCTTTCAGATGCATGACAAATGCAGACTTTTCTTACTTTTTTTTTTTTTAAAGATCAGAATTTAGAAACTAAGTAACGTTGATTTGGGAAGAAGAGCGTATGGGTAGCATGGGAGATGTGACACCCAGGGGCCACTGCTTGAAGGATGCCAGCTCCTGTCAGCACCAACTGCAGTTTCTAGAGACTTTCTAGCCAACCCAGATTCCAGGTCTCAGGTGCCAAGTTCTGGTGGCCCGCTCTGCATGTGTCTTCGCAGCCATATCAAACAGACGTAGCTTTAATAGTCTTAATTTACTTTTTCTCTTCTTGTAAGGTTTTATTTGTTGTATAAGTGAGAGAGAATTTCAATGGGCAGGGGGAGTGCTAGGATGGGAGGGGAGAGAGAGGGTGAGGGAGAGGAAGAGAGAGGAAGGCAGGGAAGAGAGAGAGGAAAGGAGAGGGGGCGGGAGAAAAAGAGGGAGAGGGGGAGAAAGGAGAAAGAAGGGGAATGAGAGAGAAAATGAAAGACAGAGAGATGGGAGGGAGAGAGGGAGGGAAGGAGAGAGAGAGGGAGCAAGGGAGAGAGAGTGGGAGAAAGGGAGGGAAGGTGAAAGGGAATGAGGGAGAGAAAAAGGAAGACAGGCAGAGAGCGAGAAAGAGAGGGAGCTAAAGGAAAGGAGAGAAAGAAGTCTCACATGAGGCAGAGAGGAGAGAGGCCAGCCTGGCAGCCCTGGCTTCGGCAGTGCTGGAGATGAGCCTGGAGCCCTGTTTCCCGGGCTGTGGGTACTGAGCCTCTATGGGCAGGAGCAGCCCTGCAGGGAGAAGCACCAAGCCCTGGGGCTCAGTGGGCAGAGGTTGCAAACAGAAAGCTCATTAGCATTTTTCCTACGAGAATGATGTTCTCTCAGGCTGTGAAAGCGATACCCTGAGGATTTCTCTGCCTTTCAGGCTGTGAGCTGGGTAAGCCGCTGCTGGGGGCCCGCGGGGGCCGTGTGAACACTTCAAAGCACACAGCCCCCTCCTGCCATCAGCGCCCATCTCACCCTCTGCCGTCACAACCCAGAGCCTCTGCTGACCTCTGCCGGGTATGCCCGTGGCTGGGAAGGCTGGCGCTGCCTCTGAGTACTTAGTACTGAGTACTTAAGGCCTAAGATGAAATGCAGAAGTCTTTGGGCTGAGTAGCCAGCATAATGGTTATGCCAGAGACTCTCCTGCCTAGGCTCCGAGGTCCCAGTTTCAACCCCTGGCACCATCAGCCAGAGCTGAGCAGGTGGAGGGGAAAAAAAAATTCCTTAAGATGCACATTAACGAAACAAGCGATTTTAGTGGTCCGGGAGGTAGCGCAGTGGATAAAGTACTGGATTCTCAAGTGTGAGGTCCTGAGTTCAATCCCTGGCAGCACATGTACCAGAGTGATGTCTGGGTCTTTCTCTCCTCCTTTTTCATTAATAAATAAATTAACTCTTAAAAGAAAAAAGAACAAGTGATTTTAAATCATGACATCTGGATGCAGAGTTGAGGCTGGGCTGGCGTGCTCATGACTGACGGCATTGTCCTTCCTTCCTTCCTTCCATCCTTCCATCCTTCCATCCTTCCTTCCTTTCTTTCTTTCTTTCTTTCTTTCTTTCTTTCTTTCTTTTTTCTTTCTTGTAATATGGTACCAGGGAAGGAATTCACTCAGGATGTGTGATAACAGTGAGCTTCTTCTCAGGTCTGATTCAATAATAATATAATAATAATAATATATTTGCTTACCTATTGTGCTGCCATGAACATAACTGTACATTTTGCACCAAAGCAAAGGACTCTGGGGAAGGAGGGTGGGGAGGGGGTTGGGGGGGCTCTGGGGGTGCTGAGGCATGATGGAGGGAAGGGCCTGGCTGGGGTGAGGGTGTCTGGCAGGTACCTGCCACTGAGAAATGAGAAATCATATCCAAGTGGCAACAACTGTGCCGTGAACCATTAATCGCCCCAATAAAATGATTTCAGTGTTTTTCTTAGCAGAGGAGACAGAGGGGGGCACCAGAGCATGGCTCCAGCATCCATGACATTACCAAGGTGCCATGTGGTACCTGCGCTGGAGCTGGGGCCTGGAGCACTGTACAGCGTGCCCCTCCAGGTGAGCTAGCCCCCACCCCGCACTGACCTTGAACCATGCAGCGCTGGCATTGAACGTGACCCTACATTCTCCCTTTCGGCTGGTAATCTTGCACCTAGGGGTCTTATCCTGAGAGAGCTGGACAGACCCCAGGGTGTGTCGGGAGGTTTTCCACAATGCTGTTGAAAAGGGAGGCGTTTTCAATGTTCTAAATAACTCATAAGCAACTCGATGGCACAGCTCTGAAAACACCAACTCCGTGGGCGTGAGCAAGTTGGGAAACAGATACTGTGCCTGCGCTGTGAGTGTGGGTCTGGAAGCTTCGTGTCTGTTGGCAGTGGGTGAGGAGGAGACAGAAAGCCAGGCGTCGGGTGACAGTGCACCTGGCTGATCCGGGTTCGAGCCTCTCTCCGTACCTGCTAGCGGGGGGTGGGGGGGTGCTTCACAAGTGGTGAAGCCGGGCTGCAGGTCTCAGTATCTATCTATCTATGTATCTATGTATCTATGTATCTATCTATCTATCTATCTATCTATCTATCATATATCTATCATATATCTATCTTATCTATCTATCTATCTATCTATCTATCTATCTATCTATCTATCCATCATCTAGTCTGAGGTGTATGCCCGATACAATGGGATGGATGTGTGACAGAGACCAGGGAAGAGTTCTCTGAGGTTCCGACACACGTGACGTGACACACGGGTCAGAGAAAGATCTGGAAAGGTAGGTGGGTGGGTTGTGAGGTGGAGCCCAGGCGCAAAGACCCGGTGTTGGAGAAGTAGGAGCCAGGCTGAGGGTGTCATGAGCTACTGCCCTAGGAAGCCACAGCGTCTCTGGGCTGTTGGAGAGTTTGATGAAGCTGATGGTAGAGACAGAAGGCAGTTAGTTACCCTTTCATTTCATTCTGCACTAGGGAGAGGTCAGGTTGGTGTGTTTCTTCAAGGACAGGGATTTTTTTTTTTTCTGAAAATCAAGAGACCAGCTAAGTCTGTTAGCATCTGTGAAACATATGCCTATCTTTCTTATTGTTCACTCTTTTTTTTTTAAAGATTTTCTTTGTTTATTAATATGAGAGTGGACCTGGCACATGCAATGCTAAGGATCGAACTCGGGACCTCATGCTCCGAGAGCCAAAGCTCTAACCACTGCACCACCTCTCGGGCCATGATTGATCATCAGATCTTTAAGAATGGGGTTCACTGGCTTGTCTCTTTGCTCTTTGCTTTACGTAACTGGGGAAGGAAGTCCAAAAGGAAGGGAATTCCACACAGAGCTTAAGGATTTCAGAGCCATACGATGCTGTTGCTCCCCTTCTGGGAGTCAGAACAGTTGCTGGCAGGGGTTTGACTTGGATCTTTTTCTTTTATTTTTGGATAGAGGCAGAGAAATGGAGACAGAAGAGGAGAGTGACACCTGCAACACTGTTCCGCTTCTCCTGAAGCTTCCCCCTTGCAGGTGGGGGTCGGGGCCTTGAACCTGGGTCCGTGCTCAACCACGTGTGCCACCACCTGGCCTCTACTGACCTGAGAGTTGAAAAGGAAAAATGAGTCTCTGATGCTCCTCTGTCAGCTGTCCTAGAGTCACCCCACGGGAACTGTTCCGGGCCCTGCACAGACAGACCCCCGGGGTGTCCCTAGCCAGCACCCGTCCCCACCTGCATCTGCTCTCACATCTTGCTGAGTGAGTGTGGATCTCAAGGCAGCAGCTGCAAGAGGGATTGGCTGAGCAACTATTATGTGGACACTGTCCTGATCAGTGAGGGAAACCATGTCAGTTCCCGCCCCCACAGGCAGTGCCCCCGCCAAGGGGACAAGGTATCAGCAAGGGGGTGTGAGCAGGTGCCCGGCTGGTTGTGTAACTACCCAAGAGTGAGACCAGGGGCCGGGTGGTGGCACACCTGGCTGAGCGCACATGTTACAGTGCACAGGAACCCAGGTTCAAGCCCCCAGTCCCCACCTGCAGGGGGGAAAGCTTTGTGAGTGGTGAAGCAGGGCTGTAGGTGTCTCTCTTCCTCTCTGTCTCCCCCTCCCTCTTAGTGTCTGGCTGTCTATATCCAATAAATAAAGATAATTAAAAAAATAGACAAATGAAATAAAATGAAAACCTTAAAAAGATGGAATTGTTGGGCTAGGGAGACAGTGCTGTGGTTCTGTAAGAAAGTTCTCCTGCCCAAGGATCTGAGGTCCCAGTTCAATCCCAAGCACCACCATCAGCCAGAGCTGAGAAGTACCCTAGATATAAAGAGTGAGAAAAGAAAAAGAAATTATATTTGGGGCTGGGAGATAGCATAATGGCCCTGCAAAAAAGCCTGTCATGCCTGAGGCTCTGAGGTCTCAAGTTCAATCCCCAGCACCACCATCAGCCAGAGCTGAGCAGGGCTCTGGTCTCTGTCTCTGTCTCTCTCTCTCCCTGTACCTCTCTTTATAAAAATAAATAAATAAGATTAATTTTTAATTTTTTATTACCTTTATTTTATTTACTGGATAGAGACAGCCAGAAATCAAGAGTGAAGGGGGTGATAGAGAGGGAGAGAGACAGAGAGACACCTGCAGCCCTGCTTCACCACTTGCAAAGCTTTCTCCCCGCAGGTGGAGACTGGGGGCTTGAACCTGGGTCCTTGTGCACTGTAGCATGTGCGCTCAACCCAGTGTGCCACCGCCCGGCCCCAATAAAATATTTTTTAAAGGAATGAAATTGCTTTAACAAAGAGTGCTAGTGACGTGAGGAGACATAAAATAGCAGAATAAACGAGGAGCACAACAAGGACGTCAGCTGTGTAGTTTGCTCACAGCAGTCGTTAGCTTCTGATGGTCCCAACAGGCTTTTGCTAGTGAGGAACTCCCTCAGGGGAAAATCAAGAAGCCACAGTTCTTGTCCATTCGTGAGGAACTGCAGTGGACAGGCTGCTGGTGGAGGTGGAGGTGAGGCGGCTCAGCCCTCTGCTCCCTCGCCTGGGGCCGTTCTCTCCCACCCTCTGGATGAAGCCTGGGAAAGACTTGGGGTTGGGGCTGGAGTCCCTCCCCCAGGGACGGGGTGTCATGGGGGGCAGCTCTCAGCAGCACCTCAGAACACCACTGATGTGGCTTTGGGTCTGTTGATAGGAAGAAGGAAGAGCTGTGAGCCCAGAGCCTCAGCCTGGAGGCTGGTTCCTCAGAATCACACAGCCCAGCAGAGACCCTGAAGGCGGGAGGAGGAGCTGGGGGCGAGTGAATGAGCCCCCCTCCCTGCCCCACTTCTGCATCTGGTGGGTGGGAGGGGGCTGCTGCTGACAGCAGAGCTGAGGGCGACTCCCACTTCAGTGTGGGAGGGAGTGAAAGGTCACCCATCACTGGGACTGCTGGGGGTCGGGCAGCGGAGCCCCCAGAGGGAGGATTCAGCCCTGGTGGCAGTGCCCGGCACTGGGGTCAGCCCTGCCCTTGCCCGGGTCCAGCCTGCTCCCCGAGGGGAAGGGACCTGCGTGGGGATTCCCCTCCAGGCAGGCCTCCAGGAGTGACCCCTCCAGCAGGGAATTTCCCAGAATGTTCCCACACCCCCGGACAGATGGGGATGCTCCCCACTGCTCCCAGGCAGCAACAGTTCAGGGCTCAAACCTGAGCGACCAGCCAGCCTGGTGAAGATATTACCACCGCGCAGGGCTGTGTGGCAGAGATGAAATGCAGTAAGCGTAACATGTGATAGCGTATCGGGCAGGAGATGACACGATCAGTGTGGGCTCCGAACAGCTCCTAGTAGGTTTTAATCTTTTAAAATCAATTCAGTGGGGCCTGCTAGATAGCTCACCCAGACAGAGCGCTGCTTTGCCCTGGGTGAGAACCACGTTCAAGAGAGAGAAGGGAGTCGGGCGGTAGCCCAGCGGGTTAAGTGCAGGTGGTGCAAAGCAAGGACCTGCGTAAGGATCCCGGTTTGTGCCCCCGGCTCCCCACCTGCAGGTGGTTGCTTCACAGGCGATGAAGCAGGTCTGCAGGTGTCTGTCTTTCTCTCCCCCTCTCTGTCTTCCCCTCCTCTCTCCATTTCTCTCTGTCCTATCCAACAATACAACAATAAAACAACAAGGGCAACACAAAGGAATGAATAAATAAATATAAAAAAGAGAGAGAAAGAAGAAGTTCAAGAAGAGAGCTTTGGTGCTATAGCCTCTGCCTCTGCCTCTCTGTCTCTCCCTCTCTGTCTCTGACTCTATGTCTCTGCCTCTCTGTCTCTGTCTCTGCCTCTCTGTCTCTGTCTCTGCCTCTCTGTCTCTGTCTCTGCCTCTCTGTCTCTGCCTCTCTGTCTCTGCCTCTCTGTCTCTGCCTCTCTGTCTCTGTCTCTGCCTCTCTGTCTCTGTCTCTGCCTCTCTGTCTCCAGTGAGGTGGGGGCTGGGCTGGCACCTGGGTTGCTCACAGGGCAAAGCAGTGCACTCTGCCAGTGGGCTCTTTCTGGACAGGGAGACAGCATCATAGTCCCGCCAAGAGACTCTCCTGCCTGAGGCTCTGAGGTCCCAGGTTCAATCCCCAGCACCACCATCAACCAAAGCGGGGCTGAGCAGGGCTCTGGGGAAAGAAAAAAGAAAAAAAGAAAAACTTGCCTTCTATAGATTTACTCTGCCTGTCTGTGCGTCCACCCGGCGTGAGCGAGCCCACCGCCAGCACTGCTGAGAGCACCTGTCCCCAGGTGTGGCTGAGGCTCCCCAGGATCTTTATTTTGGTTCTGTCTTCCTGGTTTATATTTCTTTCCACCCCTCCTCTCCCTCGCCCTCTCCCCCCTCCCCTCCCCCTCCCCTCCCCCTCCCCTCCCCTCCCCCTCTCCCTCTCCTGCTCCCTTTCCCTCTCCCTCTTCCTCCTCTCCCCTCCCCCTCCCCTCCCCCTCCCTCTCCTGCTCCCTTTCCCTCTCCCTCTTCCTCCTCTCCCCCTCCCTCTCCCTCCCCTTCCCCTCTCCCTCTCCCCCTCCCCTCCCCCTCCCCTTCCCTCCCCCTCCCTCTCCTGCTCCCTTTCCCTCTCCCTCTCTCTCTCCCTCTTTGCCTTCAGAGTTATCTCTGTGGCTTGGTGCCTGCACTATGACTCCACTGCTCTATTTTGTAGCCCTTGTTGTTATTGCTGCTGTTGTTGTTGGATAGGAAAAAGAGAAATTGAGGTGGGGGGAGAGAAAGACAGACACCTGCAGACCTGCTTCACCGCCTGTGAAGCAACCCCCCTGCAGGTGGGGAGCCAGGGGTTCGAACCCAGATCTTTACTCCAGTCTTTGCGCTTCATGCCATGTGCACTTAATCCCCTGTGCTACCGCCTGCCCCCCTGGTTTTTGCTTCTCTCTCTGTCTCTTTGCTTGTTTTTCCCTGTCATTCCTGGGGCTTCACTGCTCCAAGCTGGTTTTTCAGATAAAGACAGAGAGATGGGGGCTGGGTAGACATACAGGTTTCCATGAAAATGGACCTGAGTTCAGGGCCCCGGTCCCCACCTGAAGGGAAGAAACTTCACAAACAGTGATGCAGGGCTGCCGACGTCACTCTATCTCCCCTTTCTTCTCCATTTCTTTCTGTCCCATCAAATAAATCAATAAGTAAAATATAAATTAATTAAAGAAAGACAGAGATGAAGGGGCGGGATGGGGCTGGCTCCAGTCAAGGTCTCCCACCTGGAGGGCAGTGCCCAGTGAGCTAGTTTGCCAGGCCTCCACCTCAGTGCTACAAAGTAAAGCACCTAAGGGCAGGTGGTGGGGCACCTGGCTGAGCGCACATGTTACAATACACAGGAGCTGGGTTCGAGCCACCAGCCCCTGCTTGCAAGGAGAAAACTTTACGAGTGGTGAAGCAGGGCTGCAGGTGTCTCTCTGTCTGTCTCCCCCTCTCTATCCCTTCCTTCTCAATTTGTCTCTGTCTCTATCCATGATAAACAAATAGGAACCAGGCAGTGGCGCACCTGGTTAAGCGCTTACATTACAGTGCACAAGGACCCAGGTTCAAGCCCCTGGTCCCCACCTGCAGGGGGAAAGCTTCACAAGTGGTGAAGCAGGGCTGCATGTGTCTCTCTGTCTCTCTCCCTCTCTGTCTCCCCCTCCCCTCTCAATTTCTATCCAATAATAAGAAAATAAATAAAATATTTTAAAATAAATAATAAATAAGATATTTAAAAATAAAACAGTAAACTAAAAAATTAAAATAAAGCAAAGCAACTATGAACTAGTGAAATAGCTCACCTAAACAGTGCGTTGCTTTGCCACGTGCATGACCCGGGTTCAAGCCCGGCCCCCACCACATTGGAGGGAGCTTTGAGGCTGTGGTATCTTTCACTCTTTCTCTTTCTCTCTCTCTCTCTCTGGCTCTTTATCTCTATCAAAATGTAATTGATTTAATCAATGTAATAAGGAAACAAGCACACAGAGAGGGAGAGCCAGCTGGCAGGTGTGGCTGGCTTGGGTTTGGGGAGCTCCCTAGTGAGGACTGAGCACAGCCGAGCTCCTTAGTGAGGACTGAGCACAGCCAAGAATCACCCACCCAGTGGCCTGGAGACCTCTAACCACTGGCTTCAGCAGGCCTGGAGCTGGGCTTCAGGGTCGACCTCTCAGGTGCAAATATCCCGGGGCCCTGCTCACGCCCACCACTCCTGGCAGTGTCCCTTGTCCCCTGGAGGAAGATCAGTCTGGAAGGAGCAGTGACACTGCAGGGACTTGGGGGGTGGGGGGAGGAGGTGGGATGAACCCCCAGATTGGAGGAAGTGAAGTCCTTCTCTTAAGTGGGGGGTGGGTGTCTGCTGGGGGTGGAGGGACCAGAAGCCGCCTTCCTCCTTGTGATGGCTGACTGCTCTCTGCTCCGAGGTGGCAGTGGTTAAGACCCCCCTTCCAGAGAGATATCTTGGGGTCCCTGCAGCCCGGGTGGGCGGGGAGAGCCGGGAGGAAGCCCAGGGGAGGAAGTGGCTGTCATTGTCACTTCCCGAAAGCTGAGGCCTCTGGGTGGAGAAGGTCAGAGCCTGGCCCCTGCCCGCCACCCAACGCCCTCTGCCGGGGTTTGCCCAGGCTCTGAGATTACAGTAAGTCACCAGTGGAAACTCTCAGAGGATGCGAGGGGAAGGGCCAGAAGAGGGGCTCTGGCCTCCAGTTCCCGTCTCCGCAACAACCCCCCTCCCACCAGCTTGGCTTTCGGGAAAGAGGGGCTTCCCCACCCCCACCCTGACCGCATGTGCTAGAAACAGCCAGGAGTTGGCACACGCCCACCTGGCCCCCTAGAGATGAGGGACCCCTCTGTTTAGACCTCACTGCTTTGCCTCCAGGGGTCAAGGACAAGGGGCTCCCAGGTGCCCTCAGCCCCACTCCCCAGACTTCCTTCTAAGGCAACACACGTCCCCTGACAGCTGGAACCTGAAGCCAACCAGATTGAATCATTTTCTGGTGTCAGTGACTCTGCCAGTACTCAGTCACCAAACATCTGTCTTCCCAGTGCACAGGCACTGGGCTGGCAGCTCACAAGAAAATAGTCCACTGGGTGGTGCCTTGGGCAGGGCCCAGGTTCAAACGCGGCGCATGGGGTGTTGATGGAAGTTTTGGTGCTGTGGTGTGGGGTTTTCTCTCTCTTGTCCTCTGTCTCTATCTAAAAAAAAAAAGAAAAAAGGAAGGAAGGAAGGAAGGGACAAAGAAAATAAAGGAAGAAAGAAGGAAAGGAGGGAGAGAAAAGAAAGATAACCTTAACCCAAACCATTAAAAACAAATGCAGTCACTTAACCTGTATTTCCAAACTTATTTGACTGTTACAGTGACCCAGGACACTGGCTAAAGATCTAAATTCCTAGAACTCAGCCCCAGACCTCACACTGACTGAGTTCAGATCCCTCGATTTCTAAGCTGGAATGGGATTTCTAAGAAGTTCCATTTGGGGATGGGGTGATAGCAAAGTGGTTACACAAAATGACTTTAATACCTGAGGCTCTGAGTTCCCAGGTTCAATCCTCAGCACCACCATCAGCCAGAGCTGAGTAGGGCTCTGACAAATAATAATAATAACAGAAAATGTAAATAAAATGAATGAAAAATAAACACAGCTCAAATGCCTTCTAGTGGCAAGTTTAGGTGACCTGAATAGAACAGAACTAGAAAACTAAACTAGAGCCTACATTTTAGCTAGTTTTTTAAAATTGAAATGCACCTGATTTACAAGTCCCATGTGATGTTTCTTTTGTCTCTAGGGACACCAGTGATTAAGCAGAAATGAGAAATTAGTTTAATGCAGTCATGGAATTTGAACCTTGAGTTCACCTTGGAAGGGCTGCTTCCCTGGGCGTCTGTTGGTTGTATTCTAGTTGACATTCACCTGCCAGCTCAGGGGCCTCTTGACTCAGCCGTGCCCAGTAACTGCACCCAAGTGCCAAGCTGCCGCAACTGGCATGTCCCCCAAGCAGTGGGGACAGATGCCGCTGGAAGCCCCCAGAGGTCCAGACAGCAGCCCTGCAGGGGCAGAGGGACACTGCTGTGACCTGGGCCGCTTATAATCCCGAGGGCCTGGAACATTCTAGAATCTGGGGGCTGCAGACAGCTCCTCAAGACCAAGTGCAAGCCTGAGGACACTTGAAGGAGGTGTTGTGTCACTCAGTGTGGGGAGAGGTGTCCTTGCAGCTTCTCTCAGGCCCTCAGCCCTCTGGCCCACATTCGACAGCCCACACTGTTGTTAAAATTTCGGAGGCTCTTGCCGGGCTGGCTTGCTTCACGGCTGGTAACAGAGACGCGGAGACAACGGCTGGGCAGGGAAGCTGTATTTCTTTATTCAGGAACAACGATTCATAAACTAAGACAAACTAATCACCAAACAGAACTCTGCTGTCTCTTTGCAGCGGCGCAAGCACTCTCTCTTTTTCTCTGGAACTCAGGAACCCAGGAACTCTGTCTCTCTGGCACTCTCTCTTACTCTGTAACCCTGAAACTCTCGAACTCAGGAACTCAGGAACTCTGGCAATCTCGAACTCAGGAACCCTCTCTCTTACTCTCGAACTCTGAAACTCTCGCACTCTCGCACTCTCGAACTCCGGAACTCAGGAACTCTGTCACTGGGGAACTCAGGAACCCTCTCCCAGGGTCCCTTGGGGCGGGGCCAAGCAGGCCCGCGAAATTAACAGGACTCATCCAATTCTCTTGGAGGGGGAGGGCTAGAACAAGCCAATGTAAAGCATACGACAATTCCCCCTTTTCTTTTTAACTAAATGACTATAGTATCAAGGGTGTGGGGTGAACAGAAACATATATAACCAAAACCAGCATGTTGCCAAGGGAAGGCCTGAGGGGGCCATATCTGAAAAAAAAAACATTTCTTGCCTCTGGGGGGCTACTTGCCTCGACGGGCATTTGCATGGGGGCGGGGAACGGCCTAGGGTCCCAAAGGCAGCTGGCTGCAACTTACTTACTATGAAACAAAACTTGTTATTAGCATATCTACTGCACGATCTAACATTTCTAATAGAGAAGGAATTTGAGACTTTTACATATCAACAACGTCTTTTAACCTTTTGTTACACCCATTCAAGATGGAGACACACCCTAGGTGTGGGCCGGAGAGGAAACCTCAGGCATGAGAATAATTAGCATAGCCATTGTGCGATCTACCATTTCTAATAGAGAAGGTAGTGTTTTACATATCAACAAGTCTATTTAACCTTTTGTTTAGACCAACTTAGTTGAAATATATTGATTGTTAACTAATTTTTACCTCAGACTTTAAATGTAAGTTAATTTTTATCTTTATGAGAATTACGTTGAAAACCTTTTTCATTTATCTTTGACTAGTAAGAATTTAGCCTTAAAGCTACTGTTTACCAAACTTTAAACATACACATAAACATAGTCATTAATACACGAGGAGAGAAACCTTTGTTACGAAGACATGTCATTTTAAACACGAATTTAAATCTATATTGTCTTAGTTGTTGGGGGGGGGTTCACCATCCGGAGGTGGCTTCCCGCGCAGCTCCACTTCTAGGAATTGCAGGTTGCGATCTCTGCACAAGTCTCTGCGTACTCCAGCTTGTCTGTCTTCAGACCGGACCGGCGGCTGGAGATCTCGTGTGCCCAGTTTTGGCAGGGAGCCCGGGGGTCCGGGAGGCCCGGGATGGTTCCAGAATTCATAGAAAGAGGGCAGGCAGGCCATCTTTGTAGAAGGTGTGAGCCTAGGTGCCCAGGGGTGGCGGCCATGATAGAACGCCGCGGCCCTGCCCCATGGCCCTGCCATGTCTGCTGCCCTGTTCGCAGTGGCCGAGCAGCGTGGAGGGATCAAGCGTCCAGTGCCCTGCACCACGCGGTGGAGAGCCGGCTCCTGTGGGCTGGCCTCAGGCTCCAGCATGTTGGCATCGGGCTCCAGCATGTTGGCCTCAGGCTCCAGCATGTTGGCATCGGGCTCCAGCATGTTGGCATCGGGCTCTAGCGTGCTGGCATCGGGCTCTTGCATGGTGGCGTAGGCCTCCTGCGGGCTGCGGGGCTGCGGGGTTGCTGGCGCGGTGCGCGGGGTTGTCTGGGCGCAGCTGGCTGGCTGGCTGTTTGACCAGGTGGAAACAGCAGCTCCGCGCCTTGCCTCCCGCCCGCTGGCTCTTCCCGCTGGCTGTTCTGAGTTCGCTCGAGCGAGTGGAAACCACAGAGTGGTCCAGAGATAAATGTTCCAGAAACAGCAAAACAGTCTCGTGAAGAAAGAGCAGAGGCCTTTGGAGATCTCTTCACAAGCAGAAGAGAAGGCCATCGTGCATAGGTAGCCAAATTGTCTTTACTTATCTGAGAGATGCGCAGGTCAGGTCCACGTGGGCGCCATTTGTTGTTAAAATTTCGGAGGCTCTTGCCGGGCTGGCTTGCTTCACGGCTGGTAACAGAGACGCGGAGACAACGGCTGGGCAGGGAAGCTGTATTTCTTTATTCAGGAACAACGATTCATAAACTAAGACAAACTAATCACCAAACAGAACTCTGCTGTCTCTTTGCGGCGGCGCAAGCACTCTCTCTTTTTCTCTGGAACTCAGGAACCCAGGAACTCTGTCTCTCTGGCACTCTCTCTTACTCTGTAACCCTGAAACTCTCGAACTCAGGAACTCTCTTTTCTCTCGAACTCAGGAACTCAGGAACTCTGTCTCTCTGGCACTCTCTCTTACTCTGTAACCCTGAAACTCTCGAACTCAGGAACTCAGGAACTCAGGAACTCTGTCACTGGGGAACTCAGGAACTCTCGGACTCCGGAACCCTCTCCCAGGGTCCCTTGGGGCGGGGCCAAGCAGGCCCGCGAAATTAACAGGACTCATCCAATTCTCTTGGAGGGGGAGGGCTAGAACAAGCCAATGTAAAGCATACGACACCACACAGCCTGCAAGGAAGCGCATGGGACAGGGTTCACACAAACAGTGCTGCAGGTGGGGCTGTGGGACCCCACCTTTCCCAGAGTGAACAGATAGGCCAGCACACCAGGCACAGCTACGCACACATGGCAAGTGTGCACAGACACACAGACACACATGCACACGTGTTTGCTGCATGTACCAGCCAGCCACAAAGGTGTGTGTATACCATGTGTATTTTTAAAGGTGAGTTTCTGTGTGTTAATGTGTGAGTGTAAGTGTGTGTGAGTGTGTGTGGTGTCTCTCCCTCTCTGTGTCTCTGTTTGAATGAAAAAAAGGACTGGAACAGCGAAATCACCCCTGCACAAAGGTCCAGTCTCTCTCTCTCTCTCTCTCTCTCACACACACACACACACACACACACACACTGACGCACACACACTCATCACATGGTGCATGTGTGAGGCCCAGGGTTCCATCCCTGGCATATTATAAAAAAAGGAGAGGGAATTGGGTGGTAGTGCAGCCAGTTAAGCGCACGTGGTGCAAAGCACCTGTGTGCACGTACCAGGATGCAGTGGGACATGCCTGTATGCATGTGTGTGCTGTGTGTGATGCATGTATTGGCCTGGGGGCACCCTGCATGTGCACATATGTGTTGGCCTAGATGCATGTGTGCATGTGTTTGTGCCTCCCATCACACACCTGCACATGACACGCATTCATGTAAACATGTGTGCTGAACACACATGGGGCACATGCAGACACGCACGCACGCAGCACTCTCATGTGTCAAAGTCCTCTGGGGCGGTTCCTCCTCCTCCAGGCAGACAGGCAGACCTGGCAGGGCACCCTGACCCCGCCGCCACCACCCCAGCCCTACCCCTGACCACCCTCCCTTACCGCCCCAGGAGAGCGAGGACCTGGAGAAGCAGAACGCGGCACTGCGCAAGGAGATCCAGCAGCTGACGGAGGAGATGAAGTACTTCACGTCTCTGCTGAGCAATCACGAGCCACTGTGCTCTGCTCTGGGCCCTGCCACCGACCTGTACAGCGCTCACGCCTTCCACCAGCCACACGGCTCCCCGCGCTTCCAGCCGTGACCACTGGGGGAGCCAGCGCCCAGCCTTCCACCAGTTACACGGCTCCCCGTGCCTCCAGATGTGACCACTGGTTGGAGCCAGCGCCCAGTCTTGCACCAGCTACATGGCTCCCCGCACTTCCAGCCGTGACCACTGGGGAAGCCAGCGCTCACACCTTCCACCAGCTACACGGCTCCCTGAGCTTCCAGCTGTGACCACTGGGGGGAGCCAGCACTCACACCTTCCACCAGCTACACAACTCCCCGCACTTCCTCCTCTGACTGCTGGGTGGCAAGGACTGTCAACCTGCAGCCGCAACCCAGCAACATGCTGCCTGGGGACTCCTGGGGGAGGGGGAACACGCCACCTGGGTACTAAGGGGTGGGGGGGACAGGAAGCACCATCCCATCTCGAGGGAGGGTACAGGAGGGCCTACTTTTCTAAATAAAAGTCTGAACCGAGAGCAGCTCGGAGAGCCAGTGTCCCTCGTCACCCTGCCCGGAGGGGTGAGGTGGGGGACCTTTCTTGGGCTTTGGCTCAGAGAACCCTGAAGGTTCTGGAAGGCCTGCTACCCCCCTTCCCCTTTGTCCCTGCACTTGGGGAGCTGGCTGTTTCTCAGAGCACCTTCATTCTGGTCAGCGTCTTGCTATATGTACTTGTTTACTTACCTATTTATTTCTGCCGCCAGGGTTATCACCAGGGGCTCCGTGCCTGCCTGGCTCCACCACTTCTGACTGCCATTTTCTCTTTCCTCTAGAGAGACACCTGCTTCACTGCTCAGGAAGCTTCCCCCCTGCAGGTGGGGACCCGGGGCTTGAACCCAGGTCCTTGTGCACGGTGACCAGTACATTCAACTGGGTGTGCTGCCGCCTGGCCCCGGGCCCTGATATTCTTGCTCCCATCACTGCTGGCTGTCCTCCCAGCCTCAGCAAGCAGGGTGAACGTTTTTGTGTCTGAGACCCTGGGTTTGATTCGTGGTACAAAAAGAAAAAAAGAAGTCACCAGTGTGGACAGAGCTCCATTTCCTGACTCCCTACCCCCATTCCCTTCAGAGATCCCAGGATGGGTGCCAGGGACCTGTGTGCTGGGTGACGGGAGCTGGGCCTGGCCCTGTCCCTCCTCCCCACGTGAGTGGGCAGAGGGCAGTGCTGGGGGGCTCCTCTCACCTCACTGAGGCCTGGTCTGCTGTGCGCTCCACCTCCTCAGACCCAGGTCAGCCCCGGGGCCTGGACCCGAGCCCCAAGCTGCTGCCCAGAGTGTGGGGGCCATGAGAGGAAGCCCCCAAATGCCACCTGCACCGGATCTGCTTCCCCGGCAGGAGCCCTGGGGACCCTCACATCTGGAGGCTTCTGCTGGGGCTCGAACCCAGTGCAGTAGGGCTCTGGGGTGAGTCCTGGCTTTTTACACAGTCACTGGGTGGACAGTGCTCCTGCCTGCTCCTGTGAGCAGCCTGGGTTCTAACCCACCCCCACCACAGTGGAGGAAGGGTCAGTGTTGTGACGTTGTGTCTGTCTCTCTTTCCCTCCTTCTCTCTAATATTTTTAAAAATAGTTTTCTTCTTATTTGATAGGACAGAGAGACATTGAGAGGGGAGGAGGAGATAGAGAGGGAGAGAGAGACAGAGAGGCTTCTCTCCTGCAGGTGGGGACCTGGAGCTCGAACCCGAGTCCTTGTGCGCTGTAACTTGTGTGCTCTGCCAGGGGCATGAGTGACCTCTTTCTATCCATCTGAAGAGAAGTCTGCCTGGAATGATGGGGGAAATCGGGTGTCACTTTGTAAGGTGTGTGTGTGCACTAGACCAGGCGAGCCACCCCCCAGCCACTAGAAATGTCATTGTGAGAGACAGACAGACAGACAGGGTATGTGAAGGCAACAAGAACCAGAGGCTTTTCACATGGAACCCTGGCCCTTGGGTTCTTGGGGGGGGGGGCGTTCCACCCCAGGGGCTTACCTTGTGGGCCATGTCACTGCTCCCAGCCAACTTAATTAAATAATTGGATGGATAGATAGATACAGAGGAGAGACTCCACGACCCTAATTAGATGATAGATAGATAGATAGATAGATAGATAGATAGATAGATAGATAGATATGTACAGAGAAGAGACTCCATGGTGGAGAGCCTCCCCCGGTGCTGTGGGGCTCCCGTGTGGTGGGCCTGGCCTGCGCTGTCTCCCCGGCTCACACCCCGTGTCTCCCTGAAGCCCAGCATCCCTGAGGACACAGTGACACCAGCAGCCCCTCTCCTTCATGTCATGCAGACAGGGACTTCCACCTCCTGGCAGCTCTGGGGGCCGGCTCACCCCCTCCCCTCACTCCCCACTCCCATGGTTCCCCCAGAAACCCCTGGAGCACGTTCCCCTTCCCCCTGCAGCGGGGGCAGAGCTCACGTACCCACCCTCTTCCCCTTTCTCGCCGCCCCACGTTCTAGTGACCCTGTGGTGGTTATGCTTCTCCTGTGTGCTGGGGGCCCCGGGCAGGGGCTGGGCAGTGCCCACCCCCAGAAGCAGCATGGCCAGTGTGTTCACCACACATCCCCAAACACGAGAGTTCTCCTACCTTAAGAAGTAGATTTTTAAAAAAATTTTTTTTAATTATCTATTTATTTATTGGATAGAGACTCTCAGAAACTGAGAGGGAAGGGAGGGATAGAGAGGGTGAGAGACAGAGAGACACCTGCAGCCCTGCTTCACCACTAGTGAAGCTTTCCCCCTGCAGGTGGGGATGAGGGGCTCAAACCCAGATCCTTGTGCGCTGTAACATGTGCGCTCAACCAGGTGTGCCACCACCCAGCCCTGAGAAGTAGATTATTTTTTCTTTCTTTTCTTTTTCTATGTGTGCGCACATAGTGCAAAGCACAAGGACCCTGGTTCAAGCCCTGGGCTCCCCGCCTGCAGGGGGTCATTTCATAAGCAGTGAAGCAGGTCTGCAGGTATCTCTTTTTCTCCCTCTCTATCTTCCCCTCCTCTCTCCATTTCTCTCTGTCCTGGCCAGTGAAATGGGGGAAAATGGATGCCGAGAGTGGTGGATTTGTAGTGCTGGCACTGAGCCCCATCAATAACACTGTAGGGAAAAAATCATTATTCATACTGCCTGCAGGGGTGAGGAGAAGCTTCATGAGTGGTGCAGCAGGGCTGCAAGTGTCTAACTATCTCTCCCTTCCCTCTCTACTTCTGTCTCTATAAAAAAAAATAGGTTACGGGAGTCGGATGGTAGCGCAGCGGGTTAAATGCAGGTAACTCAAAGCGCAAGGACCAGCACAAGGATCCTGGTTCTAGCCTCCGGCTCCCCACCTGCAGAGGAGTTGCTTCACAGGTGGTGAAGCAGGTCTGCAGGTGTCTGTCTTTCTCTCCCTCTCTCTGTCTTCCCCTCCTCTCTCCATTTCTCTCTGTCCTATCCAACAACAACATCATTAACAACAATAATAACTGCAACAGTAAAACAAGGGCAACAAAAGGAAAATAAATAAGTTTTTTAAAATAGGTTACATTTTTAAAAATGTGTGTGTGTGTGTTTGTGTGTGTGAGAGAGAGACACACACACAGAGAGAGAGAGAGAGAGAGAGAGAGACCAGAGCACCACTCCAACAAACACAGGTGCAGAGACAGAACCTGGTCCTCAGGCAAGTCCTGAGCTCTGTCCCCAGACAGCCTCCTGCACCCAGAGTGATCACCATGACCATGCAGAAGTGAATAGTGTGGAAGCAGCTGGGTTGGCAAAGGCTCTCACTTCCTGTTCACTCTTTTTAGGAACTTTCACCTCCATTTCACAGGTGGGGAAGCAGACTGACGAGGTGACGAGGTTTGCCCAAGGCCATGCTGTCCAGTGAATAGAGGGACCTCAAAAATGCCCCCAACCCCCGCCCCCCAAAAAATACAAAGAATAAAGCTCGATCCAAAGTGAGAGCCATTAGTGAAGTCGGAGCTTAGAGCCTGGACCACAGGGCAGGGCCCTGGGTGGTGCGGTCACCTCGTGGCGGGAGAGGAGACTGCAGGCACAGCTGCCTCGGCTGAGAACATCTGGCAGCCAGATGTTCCCTGATGGACACACTGGCAGCTGATGGCAGGAGGAAGTGGCAGGATCAGGGATGTGGAGGCACACAGAGGGGATGGGAGATGGCCCGGGCCAGAGCCTAGTCCTCAGCTGGGCCCACCCAGTCCCCTGCTCTCTGCACCCAGGGCTGGTGCAGGAGGCAGCTTTATCTGTGAAGCACACACACCAACACCTGTGAGGCCCCGGCTGTGAGCCCCCGCACCACATGGGAGCACCATGGACAGCACCAGGGGGAACTCCATGAAGAGCAGAGTGCACCTCTCCCTCTCTCTCTCTCTCTCTCTCTCTATCTATCTATCTCTCTATCTCTTTCTCTATCTCTCTCCCCTCAAGAAGAGTAGAGACCTGGGCAGGAGAAACTGTTCAGCAGTATCTTATGTGATCAGGTCCTGGGATTATGCTTCCCTGTGACACGTTAAAAATAAACAAATAGTGGTCCAGGAGGTGGTGTAGTGGGTGGGGCATATGACTCTCAAGCATAAGGTCCTGAGTTCAGTCCCCAGCAGCACATGTGCCAGAGTGATGTCTGGCTCTTTCTCTCTCCTCCTATGTTTCTCATTAATTAATTAATTAACCAAAAAACAGGGCTGAGGGTTGACAGACACACTACCATATGCAAGGACCAGGGTTCAAGACCCCAGTCTCCCCCTACAGGAGGGAATCTTCATAAGTGGTGAAGCAGGGTTTCAAGTGTCTCTCTGTCTCTCTCCCTGTCTATCTCCCCTTTCAATTTCTCTCTGTCCTATCAAATAAAAGAAAGAGAAGAAGGAGAAGGAGAAGAAAGAGAAAGGAAGGAATACAGAAAGAAAGAAAGAGAGAAAGGAAGAAAGAAAAGAAAGAAAGAAAGAAAGAAAGAAAGAAAGAAAGAAAGAAAGAAAAAGTGGTAACTGAAAGTGATGGATTCATTGTACAGGCACTCACTGAGCCCCAGTGACAATGCTTGTGGCAATAATTATTATTTTTTTTAAAATCCTTATGGGCCAGGGGGTGGTGCATCTGCTTAAGCACACACATTACAGTGCACAAGGACCCAGGTTCAAGCCCCTGGTCCCCACCTGCAGGAAGAAAGCTTCATGAGTGGTGAAGCAGTGTCTACAAGTGTCTGTCTGACTGTCTCTCTCTATCTCTCTCCCCCATCCTTTCAATTTCTCTCTGTCTATATCCAATAATAAGAAAATAAAATAATAATTAAAAATGTAAACAACAACGAAGCGGCCTCTCTGACATTCTGTACTTGCATCCAAAGTCTAAGTTCACCGAGCAGGACTTGAACCCAGACCCTGGACTCGGAGACCCGGTGCTCTTCCCACTCCACCCTCTGCCCTGTTACAGCCTCACTCCCCTGTGAAGCTGGGCCTTCTAAGCTGGGGCCCCGAGCTGTGAGGACTCAAGCACCCAGGGTGGTGGGGTGGCCTGCAGAGGGAGTGACTGTGTCAGACACGTCTCCTGACCTTCAGGATGGTGGAGTCGCTGTCTGAAAAGAGCCTTCAGCCTCCACGGCGGGCAGGCCAACACACACCGTCCCTGCCTGCTCCAGTGCAGGCTGTCAGTCACACCTTGTGTCCCAGAAGCCCAAATCTCCTGCGAGATCTGGGTCTCAGAATCCTGTTGCCAACCGAGAAAGAACGGTCCCCTGCCCCAAGTTCCTGTGCCACTTCCTCTAAGGGGCCTCTCTGCTCAGCCCCAGCATCTGGGCGCCACCGGCTTCATCTGTGTTGGGAAATTCATGTTGGAACATGCTCCAGGTGGGTGGCCGGGAAGGGCCCATCCAGAGGAGTGCAGGACTGCATGTCGGAGGCTCGCTGTTCTGTACCCAGGGACGCATCTGGCTCCACTCTCTCTTTCTCTCTCTCCCTCTCTATCTCTCTCTCTACTGTCTCACATGAGATCTTCTGTGCTACATAAAGTCGTTGCCATAGTGATAGGATAAACACAACAGAGTTGCCAGCCTGTGTCACCAGCTCCTCCCCAGTCCTGGCCAGCGTGCAGTGAGGGTGACTCACGTCTTGACCTGAGATGTCAGTCTTCCCATCTCAGCCAGTGGTGTCCTTCTTAGGGGTCACCAAGTAGCTCTGAGGAGCTGATGAGGGCACTGACCCCCTTTCCTTTTAAGAAAAAAGAAAAAAAAAACCACTCAGGCCTGGGCGGTGGCGCAGCAGGTTAAGCGCACATAATAGGAAGGCAAGGCCCCACACGAGCATTTGGGTTCCAGCCCCCACTTCCTACCTGCAAGGGGAGAATCTTCCCAAGCAGTGAAGCAGGTCTGCAGGTGTCTCTCTCTCCCCCTCTCCATCTCCTCCTCCTCTCTCAATTTCTCTCTGTCTTTTCCAATAAAATGGAAAAGATGGCCACCAGGAGCAATGGGTGCCTAGTGCTGTCACGAGCCCCAGTGACCTTGGGAGAACCACTGCAGTTTCCACTTGAGGGAACAGGGACACAGAAGTTTGGTGGTGGGAAACGTGTGGGATTGTACCCCCTTTGTCTTTTAAGTTTTCAAATCAATATTAAGTCACTAATAAACAAAAAGCACTTATGCAGGGCTGGGAAGACAGCACAGTGGTTCTGCACAGAGACTCTCCTGCCTGCGGCTCTGAGGTCTCGGGTTCAAGGCCCAGGACCACCATCAGCCAGAGCTGAGCAGGGCTCTGGAGGAAAAAAACAAAACCAGAGGGAGTTGGGTGATAGCGCAGCGGGTTAAGCGCAAGTGGCGCAAAGCACAAGGACCAGTATAAGGATCCCAGTTCGAGCCCCCGGCTCCCCATCTGCAGGGGAGTCGCTTCACAGGCGGTGAAGCAGGTCTGCAGGTGTCTATCTTTCTCTCCCCCTCTCTGTCTTCCCCTCCTCTCTCCATTTCTCTGTCCTACCTAACAATGACATCAATAACAACAACAATAACTACAACAACAATGAAAAAAACAAGGGCAACAAAAGGGAAAATAAATAAATAAATGAATAGATACATAAATAAATAAGAAGAAAACACTGATATGGCCATCAATCAGGCTCACCTGATTATAGAGGGTCATAGATGCTTGGAACCCATGCACAGCACAGACCTCCCCCGGCACCAACAACCCCAAAAAGACAACCCACAACACAGACCCCCCAAAAACTACCCCCGACACAGATCCCCGACACAGACACCCCCCACAGACCCCACCAAAAGAGACCCTCCCAAGCACAGGCGCTCCCCAGCACAAACTCCCCCAGCACAGACCCCCACACACAGATCCCACCAAGGACAGACCCCCCCAGCACAAGTGGCGGCAGGTCTGCAGGTGCCTGTCTCTCCCACTCTCTCTGTCTACCCCCCTCTCGATTTCTCTCTGTCCTATCTAACAACGACAGCAATAATAATAACGACAACAAGGGCAACAAATTGGGAAACATGGCCTCCAGGAGCAGTGGATTTGTAGTGCAGGCACCGAGCCCCAGTAGTAATAACCCTGAAGGCAGAACAAACAAACAAAAAAGCACTAATTTTCATGGGAAAAGATGAATTGTCGAAGCAAGGCCTTTGTTCTCTTACAAAAGTCTGTGCAGGGCTCACAGAATGGCCCGAGCAGAAGTGCGGCCCCGCACCCTGCCAGCTTCTTTACATCCGATGCAGGACTGTCCCCTCCACCACTGGGCTGGGATTCAGGGCTCCCAGCCTACCGGGTAGCTCGGGGGGAGGGAACCTCAGCCAGTGGCCAGGGCTCTGAGACTAGACGTGTCCCGGCGTGGAGAGAGGGTAACCACAGCCAGCTGCCTCACGATGGATCAGAAAAGGCCAGTGGGCACCCACACAGGACCCCCCCCCCCCGAGCTGGGGCAGTGTCAAGTGTAAACCCCAAGCTCCCCAGCTCCCAGGACTGTTTATTAAGGGAAAAATACATCACACAGACAAAGATCAGGATACATTTCTATTTTTTTATATTTAGTTATTGATTTTCCCTTTTGTTGCCCTTGTGTTTTTTTGTTGTTGTTGTTGTTGTTGTTATTGATGTTGTTGTTGTTGGATAGGACAGAGAGAAATGGAGAGAAGAGGAGAAGACAGAGAGGGGGAGAGAAAGACAGACACCTGCAGACCTGCTTCACCGCCTGTGAAGCGACTCCCCTGCAGGTGGGGAGCCGGCGGTTCTTGGGCTTTGGGCCACTTGCGCTTACTCCGCTGCACCACCGCCGACTCCCTAGATTACATTTCTAAGGGAGAGACCTGGGGTATGGTTGCTTCAAACTGTCATTGTCCCAATGTCATTACGGCAGCTCAGGGCCACTCCTCTGATGCCACTGACATTGAGTCTGTCCCAGTACCTCTGCACAGTCTCCAGGCCCTCAGAAGGCAGAGTCTGGGAGGTGCTTGTGGAAATCCACCCCTCTACTCCTGGGGGCAGAATCTCTGAGGCATCTGGACGTCAGCCTAGCGCAGGATTCCTGAATAGTGGGCCTCATGGTAGACATCCGACAAAGGAATGTACCTGCCGGACAAAGCAGAAGCAAGACATTTTTGCGAGCCTTAGGTAAGTGAGATCACAGGTCAGTGAGCTCTCCAGCGACAACACCCGGGAAGGCTGAGATCAGGAAACGTCTACAACAGCCTTCCCAGTGCCTAAATGAGAAAGGAGAGTCGGAGGGCTTCTGTCAGAGGCTGAGAGGCAGTGCATGCAGATGTTTTCTGAGCCGAGAGAACTCAGCTTCTCTGGTGGTACAGGTGGCTAGAAGTGATAGCAATTTAAAAGCTTTTTGTGGTTTTTTAAATTTTTTAAAATTATCTTTATGTATTTATTGGATAGAGACAGCCAGAAATTGAGAGGGGAGGGGAAGATAGAGAGGGAGAGAGACAGAGAGACACCTGCAGCCCTGCTTCACCACTCACAAAGCTTTCCCCCTGCAGGTGGGGACTGGGGGCTTGAACCTGGGTCCCTGCGCACTGTAATATATGTGTTCATCCAGGTGCACCACCACCTGGCCCCCTTTATAACAGTTCTTGTACTAAATGATCGTTCTATTCATGCGTGTTTCTAAATAAATAAAATCTTAAAAAAGAAAGACAGCTCATGTGTCTTCACAAATGCTTAAAAATGATTCTCACAGTGGGGCCAGGCAGTGGCACACCCTGTCATGTGCACCTGGTACTAAGCACAAGGACCTGGATTCGAGCCCCACCCCATACCCCATCTGTAGGGAGGACACTTCACAAGTGGCGAAGCAGGTCTGCAAGTCTCTCTCTCTCTCTCTCTCTCTTTCCCCCTCCTCTCTCTCAATTTCTCTCTATCATGCCCAATAGAATGGAAAAAATGGTCGCCAGGAGCAGTGGATTTATAGTGCTGGCACTGAGCCTCAGTGATAACCCCGGAGGTAAAATACATAAATAAATCACCAAAAGCAATTTAAAAATAGTAATTCTCACAGGACGTGTCATAGCACTACTCTTTAGCAAATTTCTGGCTGAAGGTTGTACTCCCATCAATTTTGCAGGAGTTGTTGGCCGGGGGTGGGGTGGGGGGGCTCACCAGAAAGGCACATGCTTTTTCATAGACAGGGACCAGAGTTCAAGCCCTGGCCACCACCTGGGAGCAGCATACACAGGGGAAGCTTCACGAATGGAGCAGTGAGTGCTGTGGTGTGTCTCCTGCCTACCTCTCCCCATTTCCGTCTCTGTCTAAAAAAATAACAACTCTAGGGTCTGAGAGGGGCCTCCTGCCACCTTCCTGCTCCTTGTGACCCTGGAGACCCCGGAGTCACACGTCACACGCTCATGTGTCTGTCTTAACCGTGGCTCGCTGGTTCCTGGGGTCTAAGAACCAAAGTCTATTTTGTGTGGGTTTTCTCAGTATCCAGCCTGAGAGGGTGCCTCATGGACACAAGGCTGGGCCTGTGAAGCTGTTTCCAGCCTCAGGTAACCCTGCTCTGTCTCTCTAGGACCTGCCACCAGGGGCCAGCTCCATTATGCGGAGAGAGGCCCCAGGCCTCAGGGTTCTCACAGATCATGCAGAGGCCACCATCTTACTCCCTCCTTCCTCTTTTCCTCCTTTTTCCAAAGGGCTGTCGTGCTGGGCGTGGGGGCAGCTTCTTTCCTGTCTGCTGGGCCTTAAGAAGCATCTAAAAAACAACTAGGGCAACAAAAGGTGGCTGGGGGGGGAGCCAGGGGGTGGGCAGTAGCACAGCGGGTTAAGAGCACATGGTGCAAAGCCGGTGTAAGGATCCCAGTTCCAGCCCCCGGCTCCCCACCTGCAGGGGAGTCGCTTCACAGGCGGTGAAGCAGGTCTGCAGGTGTCTGTCTTTCTCTCCTCCTCTCTGTCTTCCCCTCCTCTCTCCATTTCTCTCTGTCCTGTCCAACAATGACATATAATAACTACAACAACAATAAAACAACAAGGGCAATAAAAGGGAATACATAAATAAATAAATAAACTTTTAAAAAAATTGAAAGGGAGTCGGGCTGTAGCACAGCAGGTTAAGCGCAGGTGGCGCAAAGCACAAGGACCGGCATAAGGATCCCGGTTCGAGCCCCGGCTCCCCATCTGCAGGGGAGTCGCTTCACAGGTGGTGAAGCAGGTCTGCAGGTGTCTGTCTTTCTCTCCTCCTCTCTGTCTTCCCCTCCTCTCTCCATTTCTCTCTGTCCTGTCCAACAATGACATATAATAACTACAACAACAATAAAACAACAAGGGCAATAAAAGGGAATAAATAAATAAATAAATAAACTTTTAAAAAAATTGAAAGGGAGTCGGGCTGTAGCACAGCAGGTTAAGCGCAGGTGGTGCTAAAGCACAAGGACCGGCATAAGGGTCCCGGTTCGAGCCCCGGCTCCCCACCTGCAGGGGAGTCGCTTCACAGGTGGTGAAGCAGGTCTACAGGTGTCTATCTTTCTCTCCTCCTCTCTGGCTTCCCCTCCTCTCTCCATGACGACATCAATAACAATAACAATAATAACTACAACAATAAAACAACAAGGGCAACAAAGGGAATAAATAAATAAAATAAATATTTTTTAAAAAATTGAAAAACAAGATCAAAAGGGAAAACTCTAAGCAGAACCTGGAGTTGGTGTATTGCACCAGAGTGAAAAACTCTGGGGTGCGGGAGGGCTCAGGTCCTGGAACATGATGACAGAGGAAGGAGAATCTAGCGGGGGTGGGGTGGGGTGTATTGTTATGTGGAAATGTTACGCATGCACCAAATTTAGTATTTTGTTGTTGACTGTGAACCATTAATCCAATAAACAAATAAAAAATAAAACAAAAACAGGACACAGCACATGGCTAAGGGGCCCCCGGAAGAGGGCACCTAAAAAGCCCAGTCCTTCTGCCGGAGTGAGGAGCGACCTCAGAGGAGTCATGAGGCTGTGCATGGGGGGAGCACCTGGGTCACCTAGAGCATCAGGGAGGGCTTCCTGGAGGAGGTGGCCCTTGTGTGCATCATGGAAGGTTTGTGGGTAAGGCAGGAAGTGCTGACAAGGATTGGGGTGCGGGTGGGGTGGGCAGGAGGTGTGGCCAGAGCATCACAAAGGTCCCTGTGTGAGCAAGACCAGGCGGCTCCTCAGCAAGTTGGAGTGCTCCCTGGAGGACTCCGGGCCAGGAGCATGTTGGGGAGGACTGAGAAGTGAGGAGGCAGCAGCCCGAGGAGGGAGGACAGTGAACTGAGGTGAGAGGCCAGGAGCTGAGGAGAGTCTCAGGGCAGCAGAGGGTGGGAGGGTCAGGTGGGCTCTGACGGGGAGGGAGAGTTCTCCAGGTTCCGGCAGAGAAAATTCTGGACCTGGGTACCTTCTTTGGAAGACAGGACAGGGTGGACTCATTAGAAGGAGGGCTGCAGGACCGGGTGGTGTCATACATGGTTGAGCGCACATGTTGTAACACAGAAGGACCCAGGTTCAAGCCCCCAGTCCACACCTGCAGGGAGAAAGCTTAACAAATGGTGATGCAGGGCTGCAGGTAGCTCTCTGTCTCTCACCCTCTCTATCTATCACCTCTCCCCTCTCAATTTCTCCCTGACTTTATCCAATTATAAATAAAATAAGCCATAAAATAAAAATCACGAGACTGTATTTGTTATAGGATATAACCAGTAGAGCCTGGGCTGGCCCACACCCAGTTTTCTGAGCTGACAGCCAGTGCTGTCCCAGGGTCCTAGGGATGAGTTCTTGGGCGTCCAGTTAAACACCAGTGTTCTGAAACTGGGGCTGGAGTTGACTGGGCCCTAGACTGAGTGCAGAATACACAGCACAAGCATGAGGAAAAGGATCTAAGTGTGTGGATCTAAGTCTACACCTACTACTACTTCTAAGTGTCCTTCCTCTCCTCCTCCTCCTCCTCCTCTTCCTCTTCTTTTTCTTCTTCCTCTTCTTACTCTTCTCTCAGTGCCTATTTACCCTGGTATTTTCCAAATTAGCCCCCTTTTCAGTGATGACATAAAAACAAGATTCTGGGGTGGGGGCATAATGGTTATGCAAAGAGACTCTCATACCAGAGGCTCCAAAGTACCAGCCAGGTTCAATCCCCTGCACCACCATAAGCCAGATCTGAGCAGTGCTCTGGTAAAAATACATACATACATCATACATACGTACATACATACATACATACATACATACATACGAGATTCCTGGTGACAAATGCTTTGGTTCCTGGTGGAATTGGGGTTCAGAGCCCTCTGTTCATCTTCCCCTTTTACTTACTCTGGGAGTAGGGATCAAAGTTCTTTTTGGGAGCATAAGAGAGGAGTTCTGGCATCTGTAATTGCTCCTCTGTTGAACATGGGTGTTGGCAGGTGGATCCACACCCCCAGCCTGTCTCTGTCTTTCTCTAGTGGGGCAGGGCTCTGCAGAGGTGATGTTCCAGGACATATTGGTGAGGTCGTCTGCCCAAAGAAGTCAGGATGGAGTCATAGTAACATCTGCAATTTGGTGGCTGAAAGGCTGTAAGATACAAAACAGGACAAATTGTTTCAAGAACCAAAATATAGGAATAGAGCAGATGAAATTAGGGATCTGTGGGTGGGAAGAAGCTAGGAAGTCTATTTTAGGCATGTTTCTTGGAGCCCATGACTTTAGTAATTTTTGTTTAAGTTTGATAAAATGCAAGTGGACTAGAAATATTGTCTATGGAGATGGTGTCAGAGTTGAGAATAGGGCTAGAAAGCTGGATTAGTTCCCCATATTAGGCTCTTTGTTCCAGCTTCTGATGCAAGGTTCTTGCCCAGAGCTCCCCATGACTGCCTGTTCAGCAGTCACATCTCAGCGCAGCTCAACACCCTGTCCTGCAGGAAGCCCCTTCTGACCTGCCTGCCCCAAGTGAAGCACACAGTCTAAAGAGGTGAATACCTCTTTCTCCACCAGCATCTGAAACATTGTATGACAATATAGTAGGCATGTAGCAAAAAGTATCTTGACTGACACAGGGATTGGAAACTCAGTGAAGATGGCTAAAAATTTCTGGATGTAAAGGGGAAAGGACTAGTCACGAGATAGCCATTTGGGAATTGTGGGTATAAATACCTGAATAAAAGATAAGATTTTACTCTAGAATTACCCTTTAGGTAGGAGTGATTATTTGCCTTTTTTCCAAGTCTTTGCAAAGTTCCCTGCATCATGGGGCATGCTCTCAATCACTGTGTTTTAAACAACAAACTGTTCTTTGGGGGAAGCTCATTAGCCTGAAATAACCTCAATCAATGATGTTTGGAATATTCATAGAGGTCACCTGGCATAACAAGAAAAAAATGAAGACAAAGACATTTCACATAGATTTAATAATTATCCCTAAGGGTATGACCTTATAATTACGAGCATTGTCCTTTTTAGCAAGCCCTTTTTTCAAAAAATCACTTTAAGAACAATAAACAAAGTGATTGTTGTGGAGATGACAAATGCACCTTCATCAGATGACTTTTTATTGATGCCATCTAACACTATACAACCAGGCTTCTGTGACAAAGAATATGTTTTCCAGGATCAAAAAGTTCTATGTCATAAATATCTTAGACAAAAATAAAGTGTGTGTGTTCTGTAAATAGTTAATGATAACAAAGAAAATGCTAATGATATTGACCCAGAGTTTAAAGAAAAATGTTAAAGGTCTTATTGCACCAAAGTGAAACATTAATCCTCCAATAAAGAAATTAAAAAAAAAAAAGAAAGAAAGAAAGCTGGATTAGGGCAGAGAGTAGCTCCCAAACATGAGGAAAATATAGAAATACAATTAGCTGTTTACCCCATTGATCTGACCCAGGGACCATACATGTTTCTTTTCTTTTCTTTTTAAATTTTATTTATTTATGAGAAAGATAGGAGGAGAGAGGAAGAACCAGACATCACTCTGGCACATGTGCTACTGGGGATCGAACTCGGGACCTCATGCTTGAGAGTCCAAAGCTTTATCACTGTGCCAATTCCCAGACCACAGTATATTTCTATTTAGCACAGAAGCCTGTGTGACCTCTGAGTCCCTGTCAGTCTGAGCTCACCATCCATTCTAGGCTGCACTCATCTCAGGACCAGTCTTGCTCGAGTGACGGAGCGGGCTGACCCAGCCTCCCTTCAGAGAGTGCGACAGTCTCCACCATTGCTGCTCTCCAGTGAGAACAAGGTCCTGGAAAGGTCCCCAGAGGGCTTATGATGACGTTCCTGATGGAGGTGACCAATGATGGTGGAGAAAGGGCTTTGTTAGAGGTCTAGGCCCATACCTTTATGGGGAGTCCTAGGATTCCCAGACAGGACCACAGGTGATGTTCTCTCTTCATTAAGTAAACCTCCCTCAGTATTTTCAAGCACAGTTTCCATGAGCATCAGAGCCTTCGTGAATCAGTCTTCCCTGGAGCTCTCTGACCAGCTTCAAGGTGAACTGGCTGCCTCCTAGGGCTTAGACTCTTCCTTCCTGCCACTCTTGATCTCTGGGCTCCTTCCACGTTATTCTCCCTCTCTGTTTCCTCTGCTTCCATCCTTAGCATCAGAGAGAAAGAGAGAGAGAAGGAAGGCAGCACCTGCATTGCAAACCTTGCATGTGTGAAGACGTTTGATTTATTTTATGATTATTTTCTCCTCATGCTTTTTTGTTGCTGTTGATTTGGAGGACAGAATTCTAGGCAGGAAATGATTTCGTTTTCCCCGTCAACTTCCGGTTCCCAGGGCAGATGTTCGAACAACTCTTCCCATCTTCTTTACCTGTGTTCCTAAAGATACAGTCACCTTCCTTGATCCAGCTGGCTGAAATTCTACGAGAAATTATAATTCGGCTCAGCAGCATTTTACATAGACTGCACACAGAACTGTGTGAATTCTGCCAATTCCAAATACTTTTCAGTGAGACTCATGGATCCAGGGCCTCAGCACAGCAGCATATTCCCAAGAGATATTGGTGGACACCAGACTTGATAGATGCTGAATACCTAACACAGCATCTGGAGGACGCTGCTTCCAGTCAAGGTTTTGGAAGGAAAAATCCACAGGCCAAAGAATGAAGGAAAGAAAGCCGCAGTGAATGGTGGACTCTCACTTCTGCATTCCAGGGTCCTGAGTGGAGAGCTTGGTGGCCTCGTGACTAGCCAACCTGCTCTCACTTTTGGTATTGTCAGCACCTCAGTGGACTCTTACCAATCAGCTTGCGCCACGTGCAGCTTGAAAACAGATAAAAGGCTGCGTGCTGACGTAGGACGTATTCAGACCTGGTAGGAATTAACCTGAAACCTGTTAATGAGAAATAAACTCAATTCTGACACTGTCTTCCCAGATGATACTTTTAGCCCACCTGCATGTTAGGTAGGTGTCAGGCTCAGGCAAAAATGACTAAAGTCACGGGCCCCTTGGAATATACCTAAAATCGGCTTCCTAGCTTCTTCCCACACAAAGACCCTTAGTTCCATCTACTTGATCCATCTGCTTGATGCTGACTTTCAGGTTCATGGTCATTAAACAGTTTATCCTGCTTTGTCGGCCATGACAGCGCAGAGCCTGACCATTTCCATGAGTCTCCCAGATTCTGCCTCCCACTCAGCTCCCTGTTGAGAAGGTGTGCCTGACCTTGCGACCAGGAGCCCCGCTCTCACCACCAGGAGCAGCTGTCAGCCTCTAGGGGGCAGACTTTGCCACCATTCTGCCTCGGCCCGGCAACTTGTGAGCTCAAGGCCAGAGGCCTCCTGTTCCCTGGGGTGGTGGGGCATCAGTTGGACTAGAACCAGAGCCCCTTCTCAGGAGGCAGTCCCCACCCAAGATGAATATCTTTACTCCTTTTTGCTGCCCTTGTTTTATTGTTGTAGTTGTTATTGATGTCGTCATTGTTGGATAGGACAGAGAGAAATGGAGAGGGGAGGGGAAGACAGAGAGGGGGAGAGAAAGACAGACAGACACCTGCAGACCTGCTTCACCGCCTGTGAAGTGACTCCCCTACAGGTGGGGAGCCAGGGGCTCGAACTGGTACCTTTATGCCACCAATCCTTGCACTTTGTGCCACCTGTGCTTAACCCGCTGCGCTACCGCCCGACTCCCCCCAAGATGAATATCTTCCCCTCTTAAAGGTGTAGGTGGGATGCTTCAATAAGCAGGCATGACAGATAGCATCTGGCTCCATAAATGGCTTTTTACTGAGTTAATGGGCTCAGGCTTTTGTTTAAGGTCTGCTCAGTATTTGGATAGCTACCTCCTCTTGGTGGGGATGAACCAGGTGACAGAAGTGATTGTGAGAGTCAGTTTATACACATGAGATTATCTCTCCCAAGTCTCTAAGGTTAGTTTCTATCAGAGCACTGTTAAACTCTGATGGTTTGGGACTGAATCTGGGGCCTTTTATTAGGCATAAAAATCTTTGTTTTGCCTCCACGGTTATCGCTGGTTATCTACTGCTCCTGGTGGCCATCTTTTTTCCATTGTTATTACTGCTGCTGCTGTTGGATAGGACAGAGATAATGAAGAGAGGAGGGGAAAACAGAGAGGGAGAGAGAAAGATAGACACCTGCAGACCTGCAGGTGGGGAGCCGGGGGCCTGAACTGGGATTCTTCCCCAGGTCCTTGCCCTTCAGGCCATATGTGGCGCTTAACCCAGTGCGCTACAGCCCAGCCCCCTAGGCATGAAAGTCTTTTGCAGAACGACTGTGCTGTCCCTCCCCCTCCACCTCCTTATCCCCAAGGCAGATTTATTTTATTCTGTGTTAAGGAGAGATAGAGACAGACAGACAGACACACACACACACACACACACACACACACACTTGCAACACTGCTCCACTGCTCCTGAAGCTTCCCCCCTGTAGCTGGGGGACCAGGGTCTTGAACCTGGGTGTCCCTGCCACCACCTAGTGAAATGAAAACTCCACAGGCCAAAGAATGAAGGCGAGAAAACCACTGTGAGCGGTGGGCCCCCACTTCCGCACTCCAGGGTCCAAGTGGAGGCCTTGGGGGACTCTGACTGCAGCCAACCTGCTCTGGCTTTTAGTATTGTCAGCACCTCCTTGGGTTCTGTGAACCAAGCAGATTGCACTGAGGTAGAAAGCTGTTCGGGCCTGGTAGAAATCATCTGAAACCCAATAACCAGAAATGAATGTGACTCCTTGCTGTCCAGGAGGCCTGTTTCTTTGGTTATATTTGAGCTGTAACACTGGGGAGCTGAATCACTGATTTTTCCTGGTGACACTGGTCCCCTGATTTGCCTGAACATTCCAATGGTCCTTGGAGTCGCCTTTCATGCTGGGATGAGTGGATCTTGAACTTTGGGTTCAGTTTGCTTAAGATTTAAAGCACGGTGTCCTGATTTCTCTCTCTCTCTCTCTCTCTCTCATTCTGTCTCTCTCTCGTTCTGTCTCTTTCTTACCTCTACCAATTTTTTTTTTCAAACTAACAGAAGAAATGGCCGCCAAGTCCCAGCAATCACCTTGATGACAATATCAGTTGCCACACTAGAGCACTGCCCCAAGAGAGTCCCCAGGAGAGGCCAAGTGGAAGACTAGGACCTTGTCCACCCCTGATTCTGGTTAGCTGGCGGGTCTGAGGAGCACACACTCACTAGCTCCATCACGGTGTGACTAGACTTGCACTACTTCATGTCGACTTTTGCAGATAGAGAGACAGAGGGTGTGTGGTATGAGATGGGGACAATGGCACACCCAGTTAGGTGCACATAATGCAAGGTGCAAGGACTCACACAAGGATCCTGATTAGAGCCCCAGCTCCCCATCTGAAAGGGGCTTGCTTCACAAGCAGTGAAGTAGGTCTGCAAGTGTCTTTCTCTCTCCCTCTCTCTCCTTCCCTCCCTCCCTCCCTCCCCTCTCTCTGTCCTATTGAATAAAATGGGAAAAAAAAAAACCCACAGGGGCAGTGGATCCGTAGTGCAGGCAAAGAGTCCCAGCGATAACCTTGGAGGCAAAGAGAGAGAGAGTGAAAGAGAGATTAAGGGAAAGACACCACAGCACCAAAACCTCCCCCCGAATAGTGAGGGTCAGGCTCAAACCCTTTGTATGACAAAGCAGGCACCCCTTTCAAGGGAACTATCTTGCTGGTCTTTGAACTTTCTTCACCTGTAAAAGGAAGTTAAGAATTTATCTGAGAGGGCCTGGGTAGTGGCGCACCTAGGTAAGCGCACACATTACAGTGCTCAAGGACCCAGGTTCGAGTCTCTGGGCCCTGCCTGCAGGGGGAAAGCTTCACAAATGGTCTCTCTGTTTCTCTCTCCCTCTCTCTCACCCCTCTCAATTTCTGGCTGTCTCTATCCAATAAATAAGTAATTTAAAAAAATTTTTTATCTGGGGCAGGGGAGATAACACAGTGGTTTAGCAAAGTCTCTCCTGAGGCTCTAAGGTCCCCTGAGACCTCAGCAGAGCTCTGACCTCTGCCTCTCTGTATCTCATAAACATAAATGATTAAATAGGGTGGAGAAGGCAGCATAATGGTTTTGTGAATGACTTTTATGCCTGCAGGAAGGTCCCAGGTTCAATCCCCAGCACCATAGTCAGCCAGAGCTGAGCAGGGCTCTGGTCAAAAACGGAATGAAAAAAAAAAAAAATCTATATCCTGTGCGTTTCCCTAGAAGGGGGGAGGGGCGTCTCCAAGGTTTTACAAAAGAATGGGGTGTTTGTGCTCTGGCAAGGCCAACAGGAAATGCTATTGTCTCCCTTGGAGTGGGAAGAGGCGGCCTCGCAGACACTCCCCGTGGGTGCTCTCCCTCCTGACCCAACATCCCCTCTGCTGGGACCCAGAGGCTCTTTAGCCTGTCTGTCTGCTGAGACCCCATGGGTGAGCTTCCCTGCCCCAGCACGGCTGGCAGAATGTCCGGGGGACGAGGGGGCTACCCGGGGCATTCTAACACACCACACCAGCCCACCCTGAGTCCCACTGTTTCAGAGTCTTCACGTTTGGATTGAAGATTCAGCAAAAAAAATCAAGAGGAAAGAAACTGGTGATACTCAAAGGCTCTCCAACTTTCAAGTGGCACCAGCTGAGTTTTTTTTTTTCTTTTTTAATTTCAGTTTCGAGTTCAGCGGGGCTGCTCTGGGGACTCTCCCGTGGCGGGGAGGGTGGGGTGGGGTGGGGGCGGACGGGTTCACTGGAGTAGCGAGAGGGCACTCGGAAGGCGACTGCGGGTGCGACCAGGCAGGTGCTTAGGAAGAAGGGGCTTCATCTCTCGGGCCTCAGCCCAAGTCCGGACCGCCACACTGAAGAAGTCCTGGTGCAAAGAGACTTTGCAGCGCGGTGGCCCGTGTTCCCTAGACTTTTCCTGCCTGCTGGGAGTTGTCCCAAGTACGCCCTGCAGTACTGTCACACAGTCCTTTTCAGAGCTGGAGAGGCCGAGGCGGGGGAGGGTGGGGGACACAGCGGGAACGAGCCCGCGTTCCAATGCAGTGAGAATCCGGACCCTGTGCCGGGGTGGGGAGCCCAGATCCAAAGAGCAGGACCAGCCCAGTGAGCATTTTTTCTGGGGGAGGGGGCGCGTCCAGGCGTCGCCCTGGCACCCTTGGGTGGGGCAGGTGGCAGCCTAGAGCTCGTGGGTGCACAGGTCAGGCCACGCCCGACACCCACAGTTCTGGGGGGGCCCTCAGGCTTGCACGGCTCCCCGCTTCCTGCAGCCCCATGGTGGGAGGCAGGGAGCCGTGGGGCCCTGCCAGCGCCGCCTGACAGGTGCAGAATGGGGGTCCCCAGACCAGCCTTCCAAGGGGGCTCCCGCACCCACAGTGGAGCCGGGGTCTGAGCCAGTAAGGGGGGAGCAATCGGAGTCCGTCGGGGGCACCACGCCCCCAACACTTTGGAGGCGCTGGGAGTGAGGCAGGAGGGGTGGCAGGAGGACGCCCTTGGGGGGGGGGTCGGTTTCCCAAGAGGAGCCTTTTTTCCAGTCCCCCTCCGCAAGGGGCTGGGTGGGGGGCCGGCAAGTGCTTCTGAGACCTGGGCTGGAGGTGCCGGGAGGTTTCCATGGCGCCGGAGGCGCGGGGCAGGAATGCACCCGGCAAACTGTGTCGAAACAAGTGCCCTGCGGCGGGCGGGGGCGTGGCGGGGCGGCGGGCAGGGCGGCGGGGCGGCGGTCACGTGCGCCCCGGGGGGCGAGGCCCGGGGAGGGGGCAGAGTCCGGGCGGCTCCTTGCGGCCGCCACTTTGTCCCGGACCCTGGCGAGTGACCGGCGGCCCGGCGACAGCGACAGCAGCGGACAGACAGCCGAGGAGGTGGGGCGGGCCGAGCGCGCTGCCCCCGCAACCCCGGCCGGGCGCCCCGAGGGACAGCGGCCATGGGCGCCCCGGACGCCGGCCCGCAGGCGCAGCAGGGGACCTGGGCGCAGGAGCCCCCGAGGGACCCCTCCGGGTCTGCGCCCCCCTCGCTGCCCGAGCCCCCTCGCGGGACCATCCAGGCCAGCAGGTCGGAGCCCCCCACAGTGTCCGCCCAGGTCAGAGGGTCCGAGCTCCCCAGCGTGTCCACCCAGGCCAGAGGGTCCGAGCTCCCCAGCGTGTCCACCCAGGCCAGAGGGTCCGAGCTCCCCAGCGTGTCCACTCAGGCCAGAGGGTTCGAGCTCCCCAGCGTGTCCACCCAGGCCAGCGGTTCTGAGACCCCCAGTGAGTCCATCCAGGCCAGCTCGTCCGAGCCCCCCAGCATATCCACCCAGGCCAGTGGTTATGAGACCCCCAGCGAGTCCATCCAGACCAGTTGGTCAGAGCCTCTCAGTGAGTCCATCCAGGTCAGCTGGTCTGAGCCTCTCAGTGAGTCCATCCAGGTCAGCTGGTCCGAGCCCCCCAGCATATCCACCCAGGCCAGCGGGTCCATCCAGGCCAGCAGTTATGAGACCCCCATCGAGTCCATCCAGGTCAGCTGGTCCGAGCCCCCCAGCATATCCACCCAGGCCAGCGGGTCCATCCAGGCCAGCAGTTATGAGACCCCCAGCGAATCCATCCAACCCACCGAGTCTGAGCCCCCCAGCACATCAATCCAGGCCAGCTGGTTGGAGCCCACCACAGGGTCCGAGTCCCCCAATGGGCTCATCCAGGCCAGCGGGTCCGAACCCCCCAGCGAGTCCGAGCGCCCCTCGGTGTCCATCCAGCCCAGTTCACCGGCCGGCCTGGAGCCGTCTGGAGAGCCAGGCTCCATCCGGCTGAGCCTGCGGCGCTGGGTGGTGGTGCTGGTGTTCAGCGGCTACTCCATGTGCAACGCCTTCCAGTGGATCCAGTACAGCGCCATCAGCAACGTGTTCACACACTTTTACGGTGTCAGCACCTTCGCGGTGGACTGGCTGTCCATGTGCTACATGCTGGCCTACATCCCGCTGCTGCCGCCTGTGGCCTGGCTGCTGGACAAGGCCGGCCTGCGGGCCATCGCGCTGGCGGGCGCCGGCCTCAACTGCCTGGGCGCCTGGGTCAAGCTGGGCAGCCTGAAGCCGCACCTCTTCCCGGTCACCGTGCTCGGCCAGGTCATCTGCTCCGTGGCCCAGGTCTTCATCCTGGGAATGCCCTCCCGCATCGCCTCCGTCTGGTTTGGTGCCAACGAGGTCTCCACGGCCTGCTCCATCGCCGTGTTTGGCAATCAGGTGGGTGGTATTGTTGGGGGGCTGGCCCCCGGGCCAGTCCCTGACCATCCCCAACTGTCCCAGCTGCTGAGGGGCTGTGACTCTGGGTGTGTGAGTGATTGTGACTGGGAGACACTGTCAGAGGTGGGGGGGGGGACACAAAAGGAGGGGACCTGTGCATGGCCTCTGGCTTTCGGTTGGAGACTTTGTCATACATCTGTGGCTTCTGGAAAGTTCTTCCGTCTGGGGGAGCAGCCCCCCACCCCTGCCCCAAACAGACTACTCTGGGCCATGGGTGTTTGACAGGTGCTTTTATTATTATTTTAATTATTTATAAATGAGAAAGGAGAAGAGAGAAAGAACCAGACGTCACTGTGGTCCATGTGCTGCCAGGGATTGAACTCAGGACCTCATGCTTGAGAGTCCAGTGCTTTAGCCACTGTGCCACCTCCCAGACCACTTATTTTTACTTCTCTTAAAAAAGTTTATTCATTTATGAATGACAGGAGGAGAGGGAGAGAGATGGAACATGAACCAGACATGCAGTGCCTGGGATGGAAAGGCTTAAGCAGCTAGTGCTTTGTCCACTGCCCTCCCCTGATCCTCTCCATTGCATGTGTGGCCTCACAGACAGACCCCGGCCCGGACTGGCCCTGCTCTGGGGAAACCTGGGACCAGCTGGGAGAGGCCGTTGTCATTGAACCCTTTGGGGAAGGGCGTCTCAAGTTCTTTATATCCTTGTGTGGATTTAATTCAGTCAGGGCCTGCCCCCACCCAGTGCCTTTGTCGAATGCCCAAGGGGCAAAGCTCTGTGGGGTCCTCCGGGGTCCTCTTCCTCAGAGCCTGAGGGGCCTGGAGAGGAGATGGCCCTGTGACCCCTATTCCACACAGGCCTGCTTCTCTCTTTGCTCAGAGCAGCTAGCAAATTGAGGAACTTCTCATTTCCTTGGGAAACTTCCAAAACTTCCCTGAAGGCAACATTTCTTTTCTTTTTTTCCCTTTTCCTCCAGGGTTATCACTGGGGGCCCGGTGCCTGCACTATGAATCCACCACTCCCAGCGGTCATTTTCTCTCCCTTTTATTTTATTTTTTTTTCTCTTTATTTATTTTTTGATAGGTCAGAGAGAAATTGAGGGGAGAGGGAAGATAGAGAGGAAGAAAGATAGACACTTGCAGGCCTGCTCCACCATTTGTGAAGCATCCCCGTGCAGGTTGTGGGGGGGGCGGCACTCGAACCCAGATCCTTGCACTTGGTACTATGTGCGCTTAACCAGGTGTGCCACCCCCGGCCCTGCATTTCATTCATCTTAACTGCTTTCTGTCCGTTTGAGCTTGGACTTCCCCAACAGAGGGCGGGCGGGCAAGCTCACCTGGACAGTGTGATGCCTTGCCATGTGCGTGACCCAGGTTCAAGCCTGGGGTCCATGGGGGTGAAGCTTTGGTGCTGTTGGCTTTTGTGTGTGCAGGAGGCAGGAGCGCACCCCACCGCGTCAAAGAGGGAAAGAAAAAGAAAGAAAAGCCACTTCTAGCGCACAAGCAGGCTGTGTAGATTTCTGGACTCAGTTTCCTGTCACCTGGGGACTTGAACAGTCTGAATAGTGGACATCTGATTCCAAGCCTGGAGATCAAGGCGAATCTTTTATTCAGGGCATTTTTTTAAAAAAAGTGTTGAAAGTGACATTCCCCAACCTCTGGTCTTTATTTCTTTTTTTTTTTTTGAAAGGGAGGGCGAGATGGAGCAGGAAAGAGACACCTGCAGCCCTGCTTCACCACTTGTGAACATTTATTTAGTTTTCATAGTAGTAGGAATCGAACCCAGGACCTTTGAGGGTCAGGCATGAAAGGTTTAAGTAGGACCTTTAAACTACCTCCTCAGTCCCTAAACCCAGCAATCTGAGCTGTGAAGGCGGTCAGAAGCTTTCTTTTCTTTCTTTTTTTAAGTATGGTGGTGCAGGAGATTGAACCTAGGAGTTTGGAGTCTCAGGCTGGAGAGTCTCTTTGCATAACCATTGTGCTATCTACCCCTCCCCCTGGTCAGAGGCTTCCAGGGGCTTGGAAGCCATTTAGGAGCCAGAAAGAAGGGTGAGAGAACTGACAGGGAAGTGGCAAGGCCCGGGGAGGGGCAGAGATGAGGGACCTCAACACTTGTTTTGTTAGAGACCCAAGAATCTGAAGCTTTTAGTCACTGTGAGGCACAGGGAGTAGGCTCTCAAACCCTCCCTCCCACACCTGCAGAGACAGCTTAATACCAGAGATAAGATGTCTTTGTCATCCTCTGACTCCTCCCAGTGCTGTGTCTTTACTCATTCACTTATTCTAATCCGAGCACTGCTCAGCTCTGGCTTAGGATGCTAACAAGAGTGGCTCCTTACCACATTTTTCTTATTTTTTTTTTCTTTGTGCTTGACAGCAGGTTACTAGATTAAGTAAGGTTCTAGTGTACAGTCCCACACCACACTCACCACCGAGGCTCTGTGTCCCTACCCTCCCACCCAACCACTAGAGTTCTCACAAGTCTTAGGAACACTTTGCTTTTTTTTTTTTTTTAATAAAGATTTTATTTATTTCTGAGAAAGATAGGAGAGAGAAAGAACCAGACATCACTCTGGCACGTGTGCTGCTGGGGGATTGAACTCGGGACCTCATGCTTGACAGTCCAAAGCTTTACCACTGCGCCACCTCCCGGACCACACTTTTTTTTTTTTCTTGCAAGTTCCTGTGTATCAGGTCTCTAGACTCCACATCTGAGTGAAACCACCTGGCAGCTGTTTTTCATCTCTTCACTTATTTCCCTAAGCAACCTCACCTCCAGTTTCACCCATTCTGTCCTAAAGACACAATATATCATCTGTTTTGATTGCAAAGTAGTACTCCATGGAATATACATCCTATGACTTTTTTTTTAAACTTTAAAAAAAAAGAATTTATTTATTCAGGAGAGAGATAGGAGGAGAGAAAGAACCAGCCATCACTCTGGTACATGTGCTGCCGGGGACCGAAAGCGGGACCTCATGGTTGACGATCCAATGCTTTATCCACTGCGCCACCTCCCGGACCAATCCCATGACTTCTTTAGCCAGCCATCTGCTGATGGGCATTTAGGCTGCTTCCACTCTTTGGCTGTTGTGAAGAACGCAGCTGTGAACACAGGGCTGCATGTGTCTCTTCTAATTAAGTGGCTGAGTGTCCATTAGATAAATGCCTAGGAGTGGCATCGATGGGTCATTAGGGCGTTCCATGTTTCTTTGTTTAAGGACTGTCCATCCAGGCTTCCAAAGGGGCTGCCCCAGTATGCATTCCCACCAACAGCGAAGCTTTCCCCCTGCGGGTGGGGGGGGGGGGACCAGGGGCTTGAACCTGGGTCCTTGTGCATTGTGGTGTGTGCGCTTAACCAGGTGCGCCGCTGCCTGGCCCCCAAATTTGATTTTATTAAAACATTTTATTTGTTTTGTTTTAATGAGAGAGAGAGATATGAGGGGTGGGGGGGGACCAGAGCCCTGCTCAGCTCCGGCTGATGGTGGTGCTGGGGATTGAACCTGGGACCTCAGAGCCTCAGGTAGGAAGGAAAGTCTTTTTGCAGCTCCACTGTGCTATCTCCTCTGCCCATGGAAGTCTTTCTGTGTCACCACTCTGCTCTCTGCCCAGTGTGCCAGTGTGGCCCACAGACCATAGTCCAGTGTCCAGTTCTGTGGCAGCATTTGTCTCTCCTGGGCCTGGTCTGCACTTGACAAGTGACAAGTGAACCGTCACCCTGGCAGGGTGGACAGTGCAGACTCAGAGCCAGGAGGCAGCAGCGTGGAGGAGACACTCCCACGACTCTCGTCAGGGCCCTGCCGTTCTGAGACTGAGATTGGCAAAGGCAGGCCAGCAGGAAGAAACTGTCTACACTGCTTCCGTGCTGGTGGGAGAGGCTGGGAGTCAGGTGAAGGGGGCCACGCAGCCTGCGGGAGGCTTGACCTGGCCTGTCGGTCCTGTTTCTGGGGAGAAACACAAGGAAGGTTCTTCCTGCTTCTGCTGCCTCCTCACACGCTGCCTGGTTGGCACAGGCAACACGCTAAGATGCGAGAAACATAGGAGGAGAGAAAGAATCAGACATCACCCCGGTACATGTGCTACTGGGGTTCAAACTCTAGACCTCATACTTGAGAGTCCAGTGCTTTATCCACTGTGTCACCCCCTGGAGCTTGCTCAGAACTTTTCTTCTCATTTAAAAACTTTTTTCCCTTTTGTTGCCCTTGTTGTCTTTTTATTGTTGCTGTAGTTGTTATTGATGTCATTGTTGGATAGGACAGAGAGAATTGGAGAGAGGAGGGGAAGACAGAGAGGGGGAGAGAAAGATAGACAAGACACACCTGCAGGCCTGCTTCACCGCCTGTGCAGCGACTTTCCCTGCCGGTGGGGAGCCAGGGGTTCGAACCGGGATCCTTACGCCAGTCCTTGTGCTTCGTACCACGTGCACTTAACCTGCTGCGCTACCGCGCAACTCACACCCCGAACTTTTCTATAACTTCTATCAACGTGTATCCCCCCCACACACACACACACGCCCCAGCACCGGGGCCTCACACACATATGATCTCACCACTCTCTGGGTTCTTCCGTGGGGCACGGGGGCTCAGAGCCAAGCCCTGTCACGGCAAGGCACACGCCCTGCCCGGTGAGCTGTCTCTTTGGCCCTCCTTCCTCTCTCTCTCTGCCTTGTGGTGTGGCCTGGGAGCCTCATCCAAGCCAGGCTTTCTGTGTCTGGCTTGGGAAATGTCTTTAAAATGATACTGACTCATGGCTGTGAGGAAAAGTATCTTCTGTGTCTTGAAAGTGGGTCAGATGAAGCTGACAGGTCAGGGCTTCTGGGAAGGGCCAAGCAGGCCTGGATTCCAGTTCCGCTTGCTCAGCCAGCAAGCCCTCAGACGGACTGGGAAAGAGCTCCCCAGGACGTGCTGCCTGCTACCCACTGTCAAGCCCGGCCCCCACAGCACTGGAGGAAGCTTCCGTGCTGTGGCCTCTCTTTCTCTCTCTCCTTCTTCTTCTTTTAAAAAAAATCACTCCAGTTTTTATTTATTCTCTTTTGCTACTCTTGTTGTTTTATTGTTGTAGTTATTATTGTCATCGTTGTTGGATAGGACAGAGAGAAATGGAGAGAGGAGGGGAAGACAGAGAAGGGGAGAGAAAGACAGACACCTGCAGACCTGCTTCACCGCTTGTGAAGTGACTCCCCTGCAGGTGGGGAGCCAGGATCCTTATGCTGGTCCTTGTGCTTTGTGCCACCTGTGCTTAACCCACAGTTCTGCAAATGTCTCTTTTCTCTCACCCTCTCTGTCTTCCCCTCCTCTCTCCATTTCTCTCTGTCCTGTCCTACAATGACAACAACAATAATAACTACAACTATGTGGCCCAGGAGGTGGTGCAGTGGTAAAGCTTTGGACTGTCAAGCATGAGGTCCCGAGTTCAATCTCTGGCAGCACATGTGCCAGAGTGATGTCTGGTTCTTTCTCTCTCCTCCTATCTTTCTCATAAATAAATAAAATATTTTTTTAAAAAAAATAACTACAACAATAAAAAGGGCAACAAAAGTGAATAAATATTAACAAAATAAATAAAATATTTTTAAAAAGCATGAATTAAGCTAGAAACAGGCTAAAATAACTTATCATTAATACATATATATATATATTTTTTTTTTGAGGTCTGATGGTGACCCAGACAAACACACACACACACACACACACACACACACACACACACACACACACACACACACAACCCTGGTTCACACCAGAGCTCTACTGGCCCGTGACTGGGACTCAGGGCTCCAGAGCAGAGATGTGGGTGACTGTTGTCGGCCGGTCTGGTTGAAGACAGTCTGCCTGGGCTGTTGCCCTGTTCAGGTTTTCATGCTGACTTCTGTGATGTCATAGCCAGTCAGCCCTGGCCTTGGGAGGCCTGGGGGTGGAGAATTCAGGTGACCTGTGAGTGGCCCTGGGACCAGAGTGTCACAGCCCCTGCTCTCTGCAGGCAGGACATCAGCTCAAGTCTGGAAGGAGCCTCGACTTTCTCTTCTCTCTTGGATGGTGCTGAGAACCAAGGGCCCCGAGTGTGTGTCTCACCCGGCAGTCCGGGCTTGGGGTCACCCTTCTAGAGTCTGCTCTTTTTGTCTGTCTGACTGTCTGTCTTTTTATTCAATTATGTAGGACAGAGAGAAATTAAGAGGGGAGCAGGAGAGGCAGTGGGAGAGACAGAGGGAGAGGTAGAGAGCCGCCTGCAGGTGGGGATTTTGTGCACTAAAGCAGGTGAACCGCTGCCCAGCCCAGATGCTGAGTTTCCCTCTAGGCCTCTCTGGGGCTCTGAGGCAGGGCTAGGGTGAAGTTGACTTCACAGGAACAGCTCCGTGAGGGCCCTCCCTGCAGTCTGCCGCCTCACCCCCTAAAGCACGAGGAACAAAAGCCAGCCTGTGACCACCCCCATATACCCCCGAGTTACTGCCTGGCCTGGGCCCACCCACATCCCACTCAAGACCAGAGGCCACTTCTGCAGACGGAGGGGAGCAGTCGGCCAGATTGAGAACGCCCAGGAGGGGTGAAGGCATTGTGCCACTCGGATTCTTTTTCTCTTTGTGTCACTTTATTGGGGGAGGGGGTGTCAGTGGCTTACAGGATGATTGCTGACATGGGCACAATCCCTCCTGTCCCCATAACAGGTGTCTGCAGAACACACTCTCACCCCAGTAGATCCTTTCCCACCATCCTGCACTGGGACCCCAGAGGCCCCGACCCCTAACCTCGGCCGTCTTCCTTTGCTTTGGTGCGATACAGCCACGCAGTTGAAGTTACCTTTTGTGTTTCCCCTTTCTGTCCTTGGTGCTCAGATTCCGCCTATGAGCGAGATCACCCCACATTCATTCTCTCTCTCTGGCTACTCTCACTTCACATGATTCCTTCAAGCTCCATCCAAGATGACGTGAGAAAAGTGACTTCATTTTTAGTGACTGCACAGTACTCCATTGTGCATATACATTACAACTTTCTTAGCTACTCCTCTGTTTCTTCCAAGTCTTGGCTATTTCAAACTCTGCTGCTATGAATGTAAGTGTATGGAGACCTCTTTGGATGGGTGTGTTTGACTCCTTGGGATCTATCCCCAGGAGAGGAATTGCTGGGTCCACTTCTATCCTGAGAGTCTCCAGACTGCTCTCCATAGGGGTTGGACCCATTGACATTCCCACCAGCAGTGCAGGAGGGTCCTTTGTCCCCACACCCTCTCCAGCATATGTTGCTGCTCCCTTTTCTGATGTGTGACATCCTCACAGGAGTGAAGTGTAGCTCTCCTTTGTTTGCATTTCTCTGATGATATGTGACTTGGAACATTTTTTCATATGTCTGTTGGCCTTTTGGATCTCTTTAGTAAATATCTTCTCTATATCCTCTCCCCACTTTTGGTTTGGGTCATTTTTTTTTGTGAGTTTGGGGAGCATGCTCCCCCCAACTCTCTCTATATCATTTTTATATGATTTAGGTATATAAATTACATTACTATATATTATATAGTATCTATTATATACTGTATGATAATTAGATATCTTTATATAATAATTTTTATTAGTGATTGAATAATAATTAACAAGATTGTAACATAACAGGGGTACAATTCCATGCAGTTCTTACCACCAGAGTTCCATGTCCCATCCCCTCCATTGGAAGTTTTCCTGTTCTTTATCCCTCTGGGAGTCTGGACCAAAGATCTTTATGGGGAGCAGAAGGTGGGAGTTGTGGCTTCTGTCATTGCTTCTCCACTGGACATAGACATGGGCAGGCAGATCCACACCCCCAGCCTGTTTAGATCTTTCCACAGTGGGGCAGGGCTCTGGGGGGGGGGGGGTTTCCAGGACACACTGGTGAGGTCGTCTGTCCAGGACGTCAGGTTGGCGTCACGGTAGTGTCTGCAACTCAATGCAGCTCTTTCTATATTTGGTGGCCTTTCATCTGAGGTGTGGCATGTAAAGATCTTCTCCCACACAGGGACTATTTTGAGGAGTGGCTGTGTCACAGCTGACACAAAGCACCTGTGTCTGTCTTCTGGCACCCTGGGCTGGCCACTGAGCGTTGGGAACAGACTTGGCGAGACCTGCCGGTGTCTTGGGATGGGGTTAAGGACTCGGACACCCGAGGCCTGCATCCCACCCCTGGTGCTGTCCCTGTGCTGTCAAAGATGCCCTCAGCTGAGATAGTAGGGCGTCCCAGGAGCTGTGACTCTGGGCTGTCACCATGTCACTTAGACACACGTGAACAGCTAAGCCCTCCGTGACAGGGTCAGGATTAAGGTTTACCAGAGAGCTGAGAAGCTTGGTGACCTGACCAGAGGTATGGGGCCTGGCCGCGGGCACTCAGCTGAGCGCACACATTACCATGTGCAGGGACCTGGGTTTGAGTCCCCAGTCCCCACCTGCAGGAGGGGAAGCCTCTTGAGTGGTGAAGCAGGGCTGCAGGTGTCACTCTCTCTCCCTCTCTATCCCCCTTTCCTTTCCCAAATTCTCCGTCGCTATCCAATAAGTGATAAAAACATTTAAAAAAAATTCAAGAAAACCAGAAGCAACAGTACCAGCTTGAGGGGACTGAATAGACCCATCCTTGAAAAATGGACCCATACACGCTGCTCAGAGGGCAGGAGCTGCCCAGTAGGTACTGGCGCCTGCCTTCTGCTTGAATGGCCCCAGTGTTCTGTCCAACAGAGCGCAGCCTGTCCTGCATAGCCTGGCCGAACTGAAGGTCGCTGTTATCAGCGGCTGTGACGACCTCGGGGAAGCTTCCAGAATGAGGCTCTCCTCTGCCTTATCTGTATTTTCATTTTGCTTTCTGATAGAGACAGGGGTGGGAGGGAGAATGAGAGGGAGAGGGACACCTGTAGCCTTGTGTCACCTTCCCCCCTGCAGGTGGGGAGTGGGGATTTGAACCTGGGTCCTTGCGCTTGGTGATGTCTGTGCACCACCACCTGGCCCCTTTTTTCTTCACTTTAAATTAGAGACTGTGGGGGTCAGGCGGTGGTACCGGCTTAAGTGATGGATCGCCATCTGCAAGGATGAGGGTTCGAGCCCCCACTCCCCACCTGTAGGACTACACAAGTGGTGAAGCAGGTTTGCAGGTGTCCCACTTTTTCCCTTTCTTTAAAATTTTTTTTACTATCTTTATTTGCTGGATAAAGACAGTCAGAAGTTGAGAGGGGAAGGGAGAGAGGGAGAGAGAGAGAGAGAGACCTGCAGCCCTGCTTCACCACTCGCAAAGCTTTCCCTCTGCAGGTAGAGACTGGAGGCTCGAACCCGGGTCCTTGCACACTGTAACGTGAGCTTAACCAGGTGCGCCACCACCCCAGCTCCTCTTTCTCCCTTTCTCCTCTGAATTTCTCTCTGTCCTGTTAAGTTAAAAAATAGAAAGAAGGGAGTCAGGCTGTAGCACAGCGGGTTAAACGCAGGTGGCGCAAAGCACAAGGACTGGCGTAAGGATGCCAGTTAAAGCCCCCTGGCTCCCCACCTGCAGGTGTCTGTCTTTCTCTCCCCTTCTCTGTCTTCCCCTCCTCTCTCCATTTCCCTCTGTCCTTTCCAACAACGATGACAACAATAATAACTACAACAACAAAACAACAAGGGCAACAAAAGGGAATAAATAAATAAATAAAATAAATATTTTTAAAAAAATAGAAAAAAAAGAAAAAGTGGTAGAAGTGGCTACCGGGAGTCAAAAAGCACATAAAACATTGAACTTGAGAGAGAGAGAGAGAGACTGTGGGAGGAGTGCTGAGCTGCAGCTGGGACAGTGCTGTGGCAAGTGTATCACTCTCTGCTGCTCTTCTGGCCCCAGAAAGCAGGTGGTGAAGCTGAGCCTGGAGACCTCACACTGTGGGACCTTCCTCCCAGGGGAGCTTGGGATGCTCCCAGCAGGTGGGTGGGAGGGGGCCACTCTGTGCCCTGATGGTGGCCACATCCAGCTGTGGCCAGTGCCTGTCCTCATGTGTGAGACCCCAGAGGTGCCAGAGAGAAGAAAAAGGACAAAGCAGGGAGTACATAGCATAATGGTGATGCAAAGAGACTCTCGTAACTGAGATTCTGAAAGTCTCAGGTTCAATCCCCTGCACCACCATAAGCCAGAGCCGAGCAGTACTCTGGTTAAAAAAAAAAAAAAAAAAAAGGAAAGGAGAATGAAAGGAAAGAAAGAAAGAAAGAAAGAAAGAAAGAAAGAAAGAAAGAAAGAAAGAAAGAGGAAGGCAAAAGGCAAGGGAATGCATGTAATTGGGGCGGGTGGGGATGGTAGGGGGACATGCCTGGGAGTTTCAGGAAGAAGGAGAGGAGGTTAACAGGGTCTTGAACTCAGGACCTCATGCTTGAGAGTCCCAAGCTCTGCCCACTGCACTGCCTCCCTGGCTGCTGCACTGTGACTTTGGCCCTGCAAGCGTTGGCGACCGCCTACACAGCCTCCAGACTGGGGCGTCACCTTTGAACTTCCGGAAAGGGGAAGTCGAGAGGCTGGAATGGAGCCGTGTGGCTTCCTCTCCAGCTCTGTTTCTTAAATTTCACTTTAATGAGAGACCCAGAAAGAAACATGCAGAGAGAGAGAGAGAGAGAGAGAGAGAGAGAGAGGAGAAGCAAGAGAGAGCCCAGAGCCCTGCCTAGCTCTGGCTGATGGTGGTGCTGGGGATTTAACCTGGGACCTCAGAGCCTCAGGTGAGACTTTTTGCAGAACCACTGTGCTGTCTCCCAAACCCAGTATTTTTTTAACTTTTTTTTTAATGAGAGTTAATGATGACATCAATAATAACTATAACAACAATAAAAAACAACAAAGGCAACAAAAGGGAAAATTATATATATATATATATACATATACACATACATACACACAGAGGCCAGGTCTGCAGATTACCAGCACATAGTAGGTGCTCAGGAAAAGCCAGAAAACTTCAGTGCTATGGCGTCTCTCTCTGCCTCTCTGTCTTTATCTCTTAAGTCATTCACAATGTATTTAAACTTTCAGCCTCTACTGAATTCTGCCAGTTGGGGCTCCTAGCCAGGAATCTTGTCCTCCCTCCTAGCCGGTCTCTTGAGTCCAGGTGAATATATCCAGTGAAATCAATATAAGTGGCACAAGAAAATAAACAAACAAGCAACCCAGCACTGGTTTAGTCCACTATAGAGGTGGATGGGCGGGAGCTATTCTTCACTGCTTTGCTTCTAGAAAAAAGAGCCAACCTGCCCTGAGGACACTAGCTACATGCAACTTCTTTATTATCTTTATTGGAGAGACAAAAGTTGGTAGAGGATGGGAGGTGGAGAAGGAGAGAGAGAGACTCCTACAGAGGAGAGAGAAAGACTCCTGCAGACCTGCTGCACCACTCGAAGCTTCCGCCCCCCTGCAGGTGGGGACTGGAGGCTTGAACCCAGGTCCTCGTACATTGTGACATGTACGTTCAGCCACCCCCCAAAATTATCTCACTAGACATTACTGAAAGGGTTCTTGAGGAGACAGGTACATGAGCTGTCAATCAAAGGAGTTCCCTGATGTCTTGAAGAAAGAAATAGTCCCTGTTTAAGTGTTAAGAAGAACGAGAAGTAGGTGGGGGTAGACAGCATAATGGTTATGCAAAGTGACTCTCATACCTGAGGCTCTGAAGTCCCAGGTTCAGTCCCCTGCACCACCATAAGCCAGAGCTGAGCAGTGCTCTGGTAAAGAAACAGAAAGAGAAGGAGGAAGGGAAGGAGGGAGGGAGAGAAAGAACTAAACGCAACCCAAGAAGTGATTCAGTGGATAAAATGCTCAACTTGCACCGCAAGTGCCAGAATGATGCTCTCTTCTCCCTCCCTTCCTCCCCCTCCCTTCCTCCCCCTCCCTCCATTCCTCTTTCTTTCTTTAGTTAGTAAATGAAGATTTTTAAAAAATTATTTATTTATTCCCTTTTTGTTGCTCTTGTTTTTTTATTGTTGTAGTTATTACTGTTGTAGCTACTGATGTCATCATTGCTGGATAGGACAGAAATGGAGAGAGGAGGGGAAGATAGAGAGGGGGAGAGAAAGACAGACACCTGCAGACCTGCTTCACCGCCTGTGAAGCGACTCCCCTGCAGGTGGGGAGCTGGGGGCTCGAACCTGGATCCTTACGCCAGTCCCTGCGCTTTTATGCCACGTGCGCTTAACCCGCTGCGCTACCACCCAATTCCCTAAATGAATATTTTTTTTAAAAAAGTTACCTAGGAGACAGGTGATGGCACATCTGGTTGAGTGCACACATTGCCATGCCTAAGGACCCAGGTTCAAGCCCTGGTCCCCATCTGTAGCGGGGAAGCTTCACTGAATGTCTCTCCCTCCATCTCTGCCTAGCTCCTTCCGTCTCAGTTTCTCTCTGTCTATAACCAATAAAGTGGTAATAATAAAAAAGATGTACAGGGCTGGGAAGACAGCATACGAATGAGGCTAAGACTCTCCTGCTTGAGGCTCTGAGGCCCCAGGTTCAATTCCCAGTACCACCACCAGCCAGAGCTGAGCAGGGCTCTGGTAAAAAAAAAAAAAAAAAGATATTAAAATATAATTATAAAAATATATCTAAGAGAAGAATTAGAGCCTGGGGATCATATTTCTTCTTTGGAGTCTCGAATGCCAGCCATCTAAAAGACTGATTTTGTTTGTTTGTTTTGTTGTAACCAGAGCCCTGCTCAGCTCTGGCTGATGGAGGTGCTGGGGACTGAACCTGGGACCTCAGAGCCTCAGGCAGGAGAGTCTCTGCAGAATCAGGATGCTGTTTCCCTCGCGAGTACCTGCCACTAGTAACTGATGAGCTGTCCATGTCTGTCCTAGCTTGGAATTGCCATCGGCTTCTTGGTCCCTCCTGTGCTGGTCCCCAACATCAAGGACCGCGACCAGCTAGCCCACCACATCGGCACCATGTTCTACATCATTGGTGGTGTGGCCTCGCTGCTCTTCCTCCTGGTCATCATCGGTAAGGGCCCGGGGACCGGCGGGGGCCCTCGGGAACGTGGGCCTGGAGAGAATGTCGGGACGGTTCAGTCCCGGGCGCCACCAGCAGCCAGAGTTAGGCGGCATTCTATAAATAAATGCATGTCATGGACAGGCAGGGGTGACCTGGCAGAACAGACATGTCACCATGCGCAAGGACTCAGGTTCAAGCACCACCTCTCCCCCAAACACACCCCCCACCTGCGGGGGGGGGGGGCGGGACGCTTCACATATGGTGCGCCAGCCATCACCCAACCCTCAAGGGATCTGTTCACCCCACAGGTATTCAGAGTTGCAACTCGAGTGTGCCAGTCCTGGTTTGTAGTGGAGGGGCACTCTGCCTCTGTGCAGACGAGCTTCTGGGGAGCAGGGCACGGCCACGTGTGGACACTTCCTTACCAAGCAGAGATCACAGCACTGCAGAGAACCTTACCTGAGTTCTGGTTGCCTAGCCCTCCACACCTCCACACCTCACTGTCCCTGAGGGGAGGCAGGAGGCTGGCAGACACACAGTGGGTGAGAGGTCGTCCTCTCTGGGCAGCCTGCCAGGGATGTTTCAGGAGAAGGAAGGAGCCAGGCTCTGAAGTCAGGGCTGGGGGATTTTCGGACTGGGGGGGCCCCTTTGATCTTCCCCGAGGGGAAAGCTCATTTCCAGAGCTTCCTCTACCTGGATGTGACCTGTCACCTGCCCTGGATTGTCGCCTGGGGAGCAGAGGGCCACAGAGTGTTTGTTTAACCGAGGTGGGGAGGCTCTGTGTAAAAGAATAGCGGGTGACCCCCACTGCCCCAACCCCCAAACACCCCAAAACCCAAGTTACAGAGCAGTTGGTGTGGCCATCTTATCCCTGCCGTGTTGGGAATGGACTGTGATGTCAGTGGTTTAATCTTGGGGAGAAGAAGGGACCAGGCAATGGCATGCCTGGTTGAGCTTACACATCGTAGTGCACGAGGGCCTGAGTTCAAGTCCCTGGTCCCCACCTGCAGGGGGGAAGCTTCACAAGTGGTGAAGCAGGACTGCAGGTGTCTCTCTGTCTCTCTCCCTCTCTATCTTCCCTTCCCCTTGCAATTTCTCTGTCTCTGTTAAAAAAAAAAGAGGCAGAGGCCAGGCTTGAACCTGGCAACGCAGAACACTGTCCAGGTGAGCTATTTCTCCATCCCCAGACTTAAAGTCTTTCTAGCTGAGGAGGGCGAGCCCCTTTGTTAAGTCTGGGAACACTGCTATGTTTTTACTTACTGCACAGAGAAAGAGAGAAATTGAGAGGGAAACAGAAGGAGAGAGAGAGACACCTGCAGCTCTGCTTCCCTCTTAATGAAGTTTCCCCTGCAGATGGGGACTGCGGGCTTGAACCCAGGTTCTTATGTAGGGTGACGTGTGTTCTAGCAGATGTAGCGCCCCCTTGGTCCCTCGCACTGCTCGGGAGGCCCAGTGATTGGAGCCTTCTAGATGCCGTTAACAAAGAGTCATCAGGGCTGGGGAGACAGCATAATGGTTCTGCAAAAAGACTTTCATGCCTGAAGCACATAGTCCTAGGATCAATTCCTAGCACCAGCATCAGCCAGATTTGAATAGGGCTCCAGTTAAAAAAAAAAAAAAGAGAGAGAGTCGGGTGGTGGTGCAGTGGGTTAAGCGCACGTGGCGCCAAGCACAAGGACTGGCGTAAGGGTCCCAGTTCCAGCCCCCGGCTCCCCACCTGCAGGGGAGTCGCTTCACAGGCAGGGAAGCAGGTCTGCAGGTGTCTGTCTTTCTCTCCCCCTCTCTGTCTTCCCCTCCTCTCTCCATTTCTGTCTGTCCTATCCAGCAATGATGACATCAGTAACTACAACAATAATGACAACAATAAAACAAGGGCAACAAAAGGGAATAAATTTTTTTTTAAAAAAAGTTATCAACAGACGGGGACCACCTTGCCACCTTGGCATGCATGAGACCCTGAGCACCACACAGGATCATCCCAGCACCAAGGGAAGCTCCACAGATGGAGGATTGGTGTTGAGAACAGAAAGCAAGGGAAGAAAGGAGGAAAAAGCAAGCAAAGAAGTCCCTGAACCACAAGCAACTTCCAGAGCGTGTGACCCATTCCTCTCTTTCAGTTTTCAAAGAGAAGCCGAAATACCCCCCCAGCAGGGCCCAGTCCCTCAGCTACGCCTTGACGTCCATAGATTCTTCCTACCTGAGCTCCTTCGTGCGGCTCTTCAAAAACATCAATTTTGTGCTGCTGGTCATCACATATGGTAAGACCGTCGGGTGCCGGGGGGTGGGCAGCGGCCTGGGGGTCCCACCCCCTTGTTCGGCCCATTGCCAGATGTGCACTGAAGTCATCATTCAAGACCTCTGCTCACCTGCTAGAACCTTCTCTGTCCCCATAAGGTGTCGCATGTGCTGCTGCTCTCTGATGGAATCTCTCGCTGTGCTTGTCCTGAAATGTCTGAACACTTCTCTCCTCTCCTCTCCTCTCCTCTCCTCTCCTCTCCTCTCCTCTCCTCTCCTCTCCTCTCCTCTCCTCTCCTCTTTTCTTTTCTTTTCTTTCTTTCTTCCTTTTTGTTGCCCTTGTTTTATTGTTGTGATTATTGTTGTGATTGATGTCATCATTGTTGGATAGGACAGAGAGAAATGGAGAGAGGAGGGGAAGACAGAGAGGGGGCAAAGACAGACCCCTGCAGACCTGCTTCACCGCCTGTGAAGCGACTTCCCTGCAGATGGGGAGCCGGGGGCTCGAACCGGGATCCTTACGCTGGTCCTTGGGTTTTGTGCCACCTGCTCTTAACCCACTGTGCTACCTCCCGACTCCCGATTTTCAACTTTTCTTTCCTTTCTTTTTCTTCTTTGCCACTAGGATTACTGCTCTGCTCCTGGTAGCTGTTTTTTCCTTTTTTTTTTTTCCTCCCACATTTTTATTTGCTAAGACAGACAGAAATTGACAGGTGAGGTGGAGATAGAGAGGGAAAGAGAGACACCTGCAGACCTGCTTTACTGTTCCTGAAGCTTCTTCATAGGTGGGGTGCAGGGGTTCAAACCCAGGTCTTTGCTCTTGGTAATATGTGTACTTAACCGGGAGTGCCATCGCCCGGCCCCTCAAACAGTTTTCCTTTCTTTTTATTATTAAATTTTTTATTAGTGATTGAATATTGGTTTATAAAATTACAAGGTAGCAGGTACAATTTCACACTGTTCCCGCCCCCAGAGTTCTGTGTCCCCATTCCCTCCACCAGAAACTGCAGTGGTTCTCCCAAGGTCACAGATAGGGTTGACATTATTTCTATGTCTGTCTGTCTGTCTGTCTATATTTTTTGTCCATTTTTTCTGTGGTCCTGCCTTCATTCTTCCTAAGTCACACCTACACTTACTACTACTTCTGAGTGTCCCTCCCTTTTTTTCTTCCTCTCTCTCTCTCTCTCTCTCTCTGTGTGTGTGTCCTGATGGAATTAGAGTTCAGAGCTCTCTGGTCATCTCCCCTAATACTTCTCCCCCTCTGGGAGTCTGGAACAAAACTTCTTTTTGGGGAGCAGAAGGTAGAAGGTAATTGCTTCTGTAATTACTTCTCCAGTGGACATGGGTGTTGGCAGGTGTATCCACACTCCCAGCCTGTTTCTGTCTTTCCCTGGTGGGGCAGGGATCTGGAAGGGGGGCTCCAGGGCTCACTGATGAAGTCAGGATGGAATCATACACAGTAGCACCAGCATCTTGGTTTCTGTGGCTTAGTGAGTTTCTGAAGAGATCCCAGTTGTGTTTCATTGAGTTTTGTTTTTTTTTTCTGATTTTGCAGGAGAGTTGTCTGAAACAGCTTCTATTTCTTTAAATAATTACTTATTTAGGAGAGAGAGAAAACAGATCATCACTCTAGCACATGGGATGCACGGTTTTGAACCAGGGACCTTATGCTTCTAAGTCTAGGGCTCTGCCCACTGTGTCACCTCCAAGGCCACAACTTTCTGTTTTATTTATTTACTTAATTTAATTTTTATTTTTTAACCAGAACACTGCTCAGCTCAGGCTTATGGTGGTGCCAGGGATTGAACCTGGGGCTTCGGAGCCTCAGGCATGAGAGTCTCTTTGCATAACCGTTATGCTATCTACCCTCAGCCAACTTTCTGGTATTGTTTTTTGTTTTAAATTATCTTTATTTATTAGATAGAAACAGCCAGAAATCAAGAGGGTAGAGGGAGATGGAGGTGGGGATGGAGATAGAGAGAGACAGATGGACAGAGACCCTTGTCAGTACTGTTTTACCACTCACAAAGCTTTTCCCTGCAAGTGGGGCTTGGGGGGCTTGAACCGGGGTCCTTGTGCATGGTGGCATGTGTGTTCAACCAGGTGCGCCACCACTCGGCTCCTGTGTTTTATTTTCTCCTCTAGGACTATCGCTGGGGCTCAGTGCCTACACTATGAACCCTCTGCTCCTGGCAGCCTTTTGTTTTTTTTCATTTTATGGGACAGGAGAGAAAAATTGAGACAGGAGAGGGAGAGAGACAGGGAGACATCTGCAGCCCTGCTTCACTACTTGTGAAGTGACCCCCTGCAGGTGGGGAGCCGGGGCTGCAAACCTGGATTCTCATGCAGGTCCTTGTGCTTCATACTATTTGCACTTAACCAGGGGCCCCACGGCCCAGGTCCCAGCACGTGTTCAAGGCCCTGAGCTTGAAAGCTTTATGAGTGGTGAAGCAATGCTGCAGCTGTCTCTCTGTCTCGTCCCCTCTATCTTTCTCTTACCTTTGAATTCTGGCTGTCTCTATCCAATAAAGAAAGAAAGATAACTGTATGAACGCCAGCTAGGGCAATTCCATTGGAGATGGTCTCCTGATGCATAGCCTCACTGTAGCCTTGCATCTGGTCGAGTAACCCTCGGGCTGGGTGTATACGCATTCATAATCAGATAAACTAAGCCAGGATGAGCGTGCTGGGGCCTGTTGTGGGCTGCCACTTCCTGACCTCTACACTCACAGCACAATGGCATTTGCAGGTCACAAGACTTGCCACTGATGGCTCTCTAAGCCCTGCCACACCTGTGTGAAGGACAGCCTGCCATCAGCCCATTTGACAAATGCAGAGGCTGAGTTTCAGAGAGGTTAAGCCACTAGCTGAAGATCACACAGCTGCTGGGGAGACAGCACAGTGGTTCTGCAAACAGACTTTCCTACTTGAGGCTCTGAGGTCCCGGGTTCAATCAATCCCCAGTACCACCACCAGCCAGAGCTGAGCAGGGCTCTTGTTTCTCTGTCTCTCTCATTTAATAAGTTTTCTTTAAAAAAGTATATTACTGGACATAGGAGACAGCACAGTGGTTTTGCAAAAGACTTTCCTGCCTGAGGCTCTGAGGTCCCAGGTTCAACCCCCTAGCCACCACTGTGAGCCCGAGCTGAGCCAGATTCTGGTCTCTCTTTCATTAAAATGAATTAATGAAGTATTTTAATATTTTTGAAAACCACTCGGCTTAAGTGGCCGAGTGAGGACTGGAACGTAAGTTCTTCCCCCTCCAGTGCCTTTCCCCTTGGGCTGGAGCAGCAATCCTTGCATTCCTTGGGGATACTGCTGGGGTTTTCTTAGGGGCTTAACAGAAAACCTTCTATCTCCATGAAAAACAAAACAAAACAAAACAAAACAGAAGCCCTTCACTGCTGAAGCTGTAGGTAAGAAGGCCGCACCTGTTTTGCAACCCCAAGGAAGGTGACTTCTCACCTGGAAAAACTGGCCAGTGGCCTGAGGGCTCTCGTGCCCTCATCTGTCCAGTCTCGAAGGCCCTTCCTCTGAGTTCTCTGCATTCCTCCAAGCCTTGAAGACAGAGTTACTCCTGCCAGGGAAAAACTGAGAGGGGAGAGGGAGAGACAGAGAGATTCCTGCAGCCCTGCTTCATTGCCTGTGAAGCTTCCCCCCTGCGGGTGGGAACTAGGGACTCAAACTCAGGTCCTTGAGTACAGTAAAGTGGCTTTCAACTCCCTGACATTGGGTCATCTTAAGGATGCAGGATGCTGTGGGTCCAAGAACTTTCCTCCTTTCTAGCGCTGAGCAAAGTACCACAGAGCATGTGAATGCTTCGCGGTGCTCAGTAAGTGCTGTTCCAGAAAGAAGCACAGTCCTGCAGGTGCTTGGAGGCCCCGCGGCCTGCCCAGGCGGTGGTCTGCAGGGTGCAAGCTGTGCGTGGCAGGGTTAGGCCCCCACAGGAGAGGAAACAAGGGTGGGGGGTCCTTTGTGCACAGGAAGCTGGGACTCCTTCTCTGCTCCCCTCTGGCAAAGGCTCCAGCTAGTTTGGCTTCTGATCTGACGGGGGGTGGAGGGGGCAGCAGGGACGGATAGGGGTGTGTTTTCCTTCTGGTTAAAAGATAACAAGGCCACACTTTCTGAAGTGGTCTGGAATGCTGGCTTCTCCACAAAGCAGTAAGAGCATAGCGGCAGGCTTGGTGTGGCCACAGCTGAAGGAAGGGATTGCAGCAGCCAGACCCAGAGAGAGAGAGAGACAGAGACGGGGGGGGGGGTGCGTGTGTTTGAGCCCTCCAGTCCCACACCCCTGCCCGCACTCCCTGGAAACCCTAACATCCTGGGACTTAACACATCAGCAGCCTAGACTTGCTAACCTTGTCACCACTGGAGGGGGCGGGACAGTCCAGGGGCTCCCCAACCCCCATTCCTGGGACACTGTCTGACCTACTTGGCAGGTCCCTGGGGAACCCCATTCACAAGCCTGGCTTCCTCTGGCATGATGTGAGGGCCACAATTCGACTCCCAGGGCATTTGTTGAACATAATCAGAACGGCTCTGACACCAAGGCCGAAACACCCACTTAGGCCAAACAGAGCAAACCCCCCATCTTGCCCAGATGCTCAAGGGAAAATCTGGAGGCTGGGACTAGTGTCTGCAGAGGACAGAGTCCCCTGAAATTCTGTGAGCTCTGGAAGTGGGTCTGGAGACCCGAGAAGGCCTTGCGCTGTCATGTGTGGGTGACGTGCAGGATCTAGGTGGCAGAAGGCCCCCAGGAACTGTCTCCTGCCTGAGAAGGTGACAGCCCCATCACACACGTGGCCCTGGCAGAGGTGAGAGACCTGGCTGAGGGCTTGAAGGAGCTCTGTCTGTCTGTCATGAGAGAAGTTAGGCAAGGGAGTGCCAACTTCAGCAGGGCTACATAGTGCTGTGTGGCTGGGGGGAGCGGGCTGAGGGGGTTGGCCTCTCCTCCTCGCGTGAGGATCTGGCTTTCCCTCTGCACCCACTCCCGGGAGCTGATCCAGAACTGTGATCGGAATGTCCTCCTGTGATAAGAAGGTTGCAGCTGCACTGGGGCTGGTCCCTGTGGGCAGAGAACCGCTTCCTGAGGTGGGTGAGGTGTGAGTCCTCTCGCTGGCCTGTTCCCTGCTCCCGGGGGCTGGGAGTTGAGCCTCTGGGGTCTTGGGGTCTTCACAGATGGCAGCGGCTCCTGCAGGGAGTGTGTGGGGGGGTCATTCTCCCTGCCTGCCCTTGAGTGGTTCCCTGGGGGTGTGAGAGAAGCTTCTGGAAAGGCTGGTGCCTCTGATGCAGCTAACACCTTGTGCCTGTTAAAACTGAAAAGCCCTCAGTGGGTGCCGCATCATCTGACCTCCCCCGGCCTCTGTCTCTGCCTCTGCCTCTGTCTCTGTCTCTGTCTCTGTCTCTGTTTCTGAGTCTTGCATGTGTGTGATTTCACTACTTTGAGTCATTTCTTTCATTTAGACAGTTGGGGGAAGAGAGAGAGAGAGAGAGACATCAGGGCACTAATGCTTCACAGGTGGCATAACCCCTCCCGTGTGATGCCAGGGCTGGTACCTGGGCCACGTACATGGCAAGGCAGGCCCCCTAGCCCAGTGAGTGATGTCTCCAGATTCCGTGTCTGGGTGTCTGGGGGCTGGCATGTGGATCAGCAGAGGCTGGCTGATTGATGGTTCAGGTTGTCCTGAGACAGTTTCGCAGAAAGGCCTCAGCGTCACTGCAGGCTTCCCGGGTGCTGCTTCCCCAGGGCCGGCACTGGGTTCGACCCCCCCCCCACACACACACACCGCTAGCTGCAGGGTGGGAGCCCCCCGGAGGGCACCTTATTGCCGCTTGCCTCCTCCCGCCAACAGGTCTGAACGCCGGCGCCTTCTACGCCCTGTCAACCCTGCTCAACCGCATGGTCATGGCTCACTACCCGGTGAGGGAGCAGGGCCGGATGGGGGAGGGAGGGTTGGGGCCTCTGCTATCCCTCCAAATGGGGGTTGGCTGTGGGGTGCGGCAGGACTCAGCCCCAACTCCTGGGGTGAGTAGAACCTGTGCGGACAGCTCCCCGAGTGCCACTGTCTTTCCTGCAAGGGCCAGGAGCCGGCCACCCCCAGGGTCAGTGGGGACAGTGGAGGACAGTGGAACACAGCCTTGTGACAGCACCAGGGCTCTGGGGCCGTGCTGAGCCTCACACCACTGCAAGGCCTGATGCCGTGCTCCCCGGCTTTTATGATCTATTATGAGTACGATGAGTTAATAAATCACATTCCTTAAATGGACTTACTTTTTAAAATTTAAATTTTATTTATTTCTTCCTTTTTGTTGCCCTTGTTGTTTTCTATTGTTGCTGTAGTTATTGTTGTTGTTGTTGGATAGGACAGAGAGAAATGGAGAGAGGAGGGGAAGACAGAGAGGGGGAGAGAAAGACAGACACCTGCAGACCTGCTTCACCGCCTGTGAAGTGACTCCCCTGTAGGTGGGGAGCCGGGGGCTCGAACCGGGATCCTTACGCCGGTCCTTGCGCTTCGCGCCACGTGTGTTTAATACTCTTTGCTACCATGTGAAACCTCTCCCCCCCACCCCCCGCAGGTGGGGACTATGGGTTCAAACCCAGATCCCTCTACATCAAGATATGTATGTTTAACACTGCCACTGCCTGTCCCTTCGTTTTCAAAAGTATTCAGTGTGGTGCCTGTCAAAACAAGTGGTTGTGTCACTCACACACACACACACACACACACACACACACACACACACACCTGCAGTGTCTCAGGGTCAGGCCTGGGAGTACCGTGCACAGAGATCTGGAGCTGGGAATGTGTCCTTCCCTCCCCATGGGTGCTCCCGACCGGCTGCCTGAGGACTGACTGCTGTGCCCAGTGCTCACGGGGCCGTGGTCTCTCCAGGGGGAAGAGGTGAATGCGGGCAGGATCGGCCTGACCATTGTCATCGCGGGCATGGTGGGCGCCATGATCTCAGGCATCTGGCTAGACAAGACCAAAACCTACAAGTAAGTAACTCACTCCCCAGGGGAATCGGGCTTCGGGACCTGTGTTTAAAAATGACCCTTTGTCAGCCAAACTGGCTCCAGAGCTGTGAGTGGGACATTTGGAGTGGGTAGTCCACTTTAAAAACTGTCTTAGGGCCCAGGCAGTGGTGCATGTGGTTAAGCACACACATCACAGTGCATAAGGACCCAGGTTCAAGCTTCTCATCCCCACCCGCAGGGGGGAAGGTTTTCAGGTGGTGAAGCAGGGATGCGGGCGTCTCTCTGTCTTTCTCCCTCTCTATTTCTCCCTTCTCAATTTCTCTGTCTTTATCCAGTAAATAAATAAATAAACAATTTTTATTGTTTTATTTACTTATTTTTTAAAAAATTATTTTATTGGGCAGGGTAGATAGCATAATGGTATATAAAGAGACTCTCATGCCTGAGGTTCCAAAGTCCCAGGTTCAGTCCCTTGTACCACCATTAGTCAGAGTTGAGCAGTGCTCTGGTATATACATTATTGCATAGAGAGAGAGAGAGAGAGAGAGAGAGAGAGAGAGATCAAGGGGGATTGGAAAGGGAGAGGGAAAGAGACACAGCTGAAGTCCTGCTACGCCACTCATGAGGCTTCTCCCAGCAGGTGGGAACTGGGGGCTTACACTAGGGTCCTTGTGCATGACAACTTGTGCAATCAACCACGTGTGGCTATTCACGTACTGTATTTTTTATTGAGAGAGATACAGAGAAAAAAAGACACACAGAAAGAGACCAGAGCCTCAGGAGGGAAAGTCTTTTGCAGAACCATCATGCTGTCTCCCTAGCCTCATCTTTCTCCTTCCCCTCCCTCCCTTCCTTCCTCCCTTCCTCCCTTCCTTCCTTCCTTCCTTCCTTTCCTTTTAACCTTTATTTATTTACTAAAGAGGTCCTATGGTCCTGGGTTCTATTTCCAGCACCACCATCAACCAGAGCTGAGTACGGCTCTGTTATCTTTCTCTTTGTGTCTCTGTCTTTCAAGAAAAAATATAAATGAATCCATTTAAGGAAGAAAAAATATATAGGTTTGGGGGTGATAGTGTAATGGTCATGCTGTCTTTTTAAAATTTTAATTTTTATTATTTACTCCCTTTTGTTGCCCTTTTTGTTTTATTGTTGTTATTGATGTCGTCGTTGGATAGGACAGAGAGAAATGGAGAGAGGAGGGGAAGACAGAGAGGGGGAGAGAAAGACAGACACCTGCAGATCTGCTTCACCGCTTGTGAAGCGACTCTCCTGTAGGTGGGGAGCCGGGGGCTGGAACGGGGAGCCTTACTCCAGTCCTTGCGCTTCACACCACCTGTACTTAACCATCTGCCCTACCGCCCGACTCCCTTGGTCACATAATCTTTTTAAGACTCTCCTGCCTGAGGCTCTGAGGCCCCCAGTTCCATCCCTTGCATCAGCATCATTCAGAGCTGAGCAGGGGGCTCTGGTCAGTGTCTTTTTTCTGTCTCTGTCACTAATGAAAAATAATCTAAAAGGAAAGGTTTTTAAAAAATGCATATTCCTGCATATTCCTGTCCCACCCTCACACATGTCCATTCAGTATGGTCGCCTTCATGGGTACAAACCAGGCTGGGTGCCTCCTGCTGGTGGTCAGCCTTGGGGAGAAAGATCTGGGACATGGTCGGTCCTTCAGCAGAGCCTTTGGGCAGGGCAGCCACAGGCCCTGTGTGTCGCTCCAGACCGGCAGCACCTTGGCAGCTTCACCAGGGCCTCGGGGCCTGCAGGGGACACAGTGCAGCCTGTTCTGGGCCGCGGGCTGATTTCTGTGAGTCCTGGGGATCCGGCTTTGGTGGCCCTGGAGGCCACTCCCGATCTCCTGACTGCTGGCCAGGCCTGGCTGCCGGCTGGTCACTGCCCGGCCCCTGCCCCTGTCCCCTGCTTGCTGTGGCCAGACATGACAGCAGTGAGGCCTGGCCACACCCAGCCAGCAGACAGCAGTGGCCCTTCTTCTCAGAGAAGTGAAGGGAGGGGCTGGAATGTTGGCTGGGCTGGGGTGTGGGCAGCAGATGCTTCAGAGGAAGTGCAACGGACAACCCTGTGTGTGTGCGTGTGTGCGTGTGTGCGTGTGTGTGTGTGTGTGTGTGTGTGTGTGTGTGTGTGTAACCGGAGCCCTGATCAGCTAGGGCTGCTGTGGTGCTGGAGATTGAACCTGGGACCTCAGAGCCTCAGACCAGAAAGTTTGTGTGCAGAACTGCTATGTTGTCTCTGCAGCCCTAATAGTTTATTTTTTCACTAATCTTTTTACTTTTTTACCTTTTAAAATTGTTGTAGTTATTATTATTGTTGTTATTGATGTCATCGTTGTTGGATAGGACAGAGAAATGGAGAGAGGGGGAGAGACCTGCTTCACTTCCTTTGAAGCGACTCCTCTGCAGGTGGAGAGCTGGGAGACTTTACCGGGATCCTTACACTGGTCCCTGTGCTTCGCACCATGTGCGCTTAACCTGCTGCACTACTGTCTGACATCCTTTAACTTTATTTTTATTTGATTGGACAACTGAGAAATCAGGAGTGAAGTGGAATAGAGACAGGGGGTGGGGTGGGGAGTGCAAGTGAGCTCAGCCCTCACTGCACTGAAGGAAGCTTCTGTTCTGTGGTTTCTCTGTCCGTGACTCTGTCTAAAATAAGTACAGCGGAGGGCATGGCGCCCTGTGGCTGGGTCGTCTGCGCCCAGTCCCCCCTCATCCCCCACTGACGTCCAGTTTGAGAACTGTGTGGTCAAGAGTTTTATTCCAGGCTCAGAGTGCACACCAGACGGTTTGTCTAAGCGCTCAGCTGTTTACAGAGAGCTCTGATGAAACAAATGGGACAAAAGAAAGTTCTGGAGCCCATGAGTGTAGGGGTGTAGGGGGGAAGGGCAGAGAGGTGGCCGGCCCTGGAACTGCTTTGTGCAGGTGGGCAGCACTGCAGGGAGCAGGGCGCAGGAAGGAAGCCACTCCCCCCTCAGGACTGCTCTGAACACCAGGGCTGGTGGACTCTGTGTGTGTGTGTGGGGGGGGGGGGGGCGTCCTTCAGAGACTGGCCTGGAACTTTCTCTTTGCTGTAAGATGCCACCAGAGTGTCACCGTTCTGCAGGCTGCAGAAGCCCAGGCCTCAAGGCTGAGCTGACTGGCTTGGGGCCAGTGACTTAACTGTTTTCAGTCTGAGTGTGTGTGTCTGTGCATGTGTGTCTGTAACCGGAGCCCTGCTCAGCTCTGGCTGCTGGTGGTGCTGGAGATTGAACCTGGGACCTCAGAGCCTCACTCAGGCAGGAGAGTCTTGCAGAACTGCTATGTTGTCTCTGCAGCCCTAATATTTTATTTTTTGTCACTGATCTTTTTACCTTTTAACTTTATTTTTAATTGATTGGACAGTTGAGAAATTGGGAGTGAAGAGGAGCAGAGACAGAGGGAGGGAGAGATTGAGAGAGAGAGACGCCGGCCGAGATCTCTGCTCCAGTACTCATGAAGCTTCCCCTTTGCAGGTGGGGACTGGGGGCTTGAACCTGGATCCTTATGCATGGCAACCAGGTGCACCAATGCCTGCCCCCCCCCAAGTTTTATTTTAATGAGAAAGAGAGAGATGGAGGGAGGGAGAGAGAGAGAGAGAGGGAGAGACCGAGACCCCAGAGCACTACTCAGCTCTGGCTTATGGAGGTCCTGGGGACTGAACCTGGGAGCTCAGAACCTCAGGCAGGAGATGAATGGGTGGGTGGATGTAAGGACATAGGCAGACAGATGGGTGGACAGATGCAGTGACGGAAGGATGAATAAAGACACGATGAGTGGATGAATGGGCGGGTGGATACATGGATGTCGACATGGACGGGTGAACGGGTGGATGGGCAGGTGGGTTAAGGGACAGTGGACAGACAGAATAATGGAAGGACGCTACATGGACGGCCCAGTGAAGTCAGAAGTGTGTCCTGTGTTGTAGGGAGACCACCCTGGTGGTCTACGTCATGACGCTGGTGGGCATGGTGGTGTACACACTGACCTTGAGCCTGGGACACCTGTGGGTCGTGTTCATCACCGCAGGTGCGATGGGGTGAGTTGCCTCCAAACCTGGGGAGCTGGAAAGCCTTGTCCATGGTTCTCGGGGGTGGGAGGGACCCTGGGCCGCTGCGTCACACACCGCCGTCAGGTCACTTGAATCACTTCCAGTGCCCTCGCTGTGGCTACAGGGGTGTGGCGTAACATCACAGGCCTGCAGGTGAGGGGGTAGCAGAGGCTTAGGGTCTTAGCTCTTTCTGAGACAACATGGGCTCACCAAAACCTCACAGGGTGGGTCCTGGCATCACTTCAGCCTCTCAAGCCTCAGGTGTAAGTAACAGTTGGAAGGGCCTGTTCCACAGAGTTGCTGGAAGGTTCCAGGGAGGAAAGGTGTGGAGGCGGCAAGGAGCAGGGTGCAGGTGTGAGGCGCTGAGGCCTGCGGGCGGTGGGTGACTGCCTTCCTCACTCAGAGGTCTCTGCCTAGCAGCACACCCTGAAGCTTTTCCTGCGGGGAGAACCTGAGTGCACAAGACAGACAGACGGATGTTCTGATCTAGTCAGCTGGTGACTGTCAACCGGGAGCAGGAACCCTGAACTCTTTTCTCCAAGCCCCAGAGACAGCTGGCAGTGTGTTCAGTATAGCTGGGGGTCCCCTGTCAGCCCGTGCCCTCCTGGGACCTGTCTCCGAGTCTCCTCTGGCTCCCATGCTTCTCTCTGTTCTTGAGGGTGGGGGGTGGGGTGGGGTGGCCTGAGTTCCGGGGCCTGGAAGGTCTGGAAGGTCTGAATCAGTGGGAATTGCAGGGGAGTGCTGCCCTCTCCCCTTTTAAGTTCTGGACATTTCTGTCACCTTGTCTCTGCGGCCCTCAGCTTTTTCATGACTGGCTACCTCCCGCTGGGCTTTGAGTTTGCGGTGGAGTTGACGTACCCCGAGTCCGAAGGCATGTCCTCAGGCCTGCTCAACGTGTCCGCTCAGGTGAGCCCCAGCCCCCACCCACCGGCTGCCCTGCCCCCACCTCCCTGTGCGACACCCCGCCCCCAACTCCTGTCTTCTCTGTGCCCTGAAGGTGTTTGGGATCATCTTCACCATCTCCCAGGGCCAGATCATGGATGAGTACGACACCAGAGCTGGGAACATCTTTCTGTGCGTGTTCCTCACTCTGGGGGCTGCCCTTACGGGTGAGTCGGGGCTGGGGTCGCTGCTGAGTGCAGGGGCTGGCAGCTGGGGTCCGTGGGGTCTCCACTGATTGTACTCAAGGGAGAGGGGCAGAGGGCTGGCTAGGGCATGCCTCAGGTAGTGGCATGTTCTGATGATTGAGAGTCGGCTTTGAAGCCAGAGGTCTCTGGCTGGATGTCCACAGCTGTCTGACCCTGGGCAGGTGCATGGGCCTGACCCTGTGACCCTGGGCAGGTGTGTGAACCTGACCCTGTGACCCTGGGCAGATGCATGGGCCTGACCCTGTGACCCTGGGCAGGTGTGTGAACCTGACCCTGTGACCCTGGGCAGATGCATGGGCCTGACCCTCTGACCCTGGGCAGGTGTGTGAACCTTACCCTGTGACCCTGGGCAGGTGCGTGAACCTGACCCCGTGACCCTGGGCAGGTGCGTGGGATGGGCCTGGCAGTGTGACCTGCCAGTGTCCCCAGCTCTCTGACTGCCCGTAGTGTTCTAGGGGTCCCTGTGACCCTCAGGACCTTGAGGGCACCCCACCCCTTGGAGGGAGCGAGCCACCGGCTGTGCTGACTGCTGCCTGTCCTCCCCCCACCCCCCAGCCTTCATCAAGGCCGACCTCCGGAGGCAGAGAGCCAACCAGGAGACTCTGGAGAACGTGAGTGCATCAACTTGGCAGCTCCACGCCCCCGCTGTGCCCAGGGCGTGGCACCCGAGTGGGTGGGGCCGGGGCACCCAGGGCTGTGCTGGCTATGGGACAGCCTGTAGGTGAGGCCTTGAGGACGGTGGTTCGGGGCTAGGGAGCAGAGGGGAGGGGGTCAGGGCAGGCCTTGGACTGTGGTCTAGACCAGCAGGGAGCATCCTCGGACTAGCCGAGCAGGGAAACAGTCTGCCTGGGTTGTGAGGCTTTGTTTCAGATCTGAGTGAAAGTGAGATGTCTCTTTTCCTTTTTCTTTATTTACTTTTTCAGAGAGAGCGAGAGACAGCGAAATACTGTGGCAGAGCTCCACTGTTCATAGAGCTTCCCCTGGCGTCATCATCCACGATCTTTCCGTGTGGTGCCAGGGCTTGAACCCACGTACTTGAGTGGGACAGAGTGTGATCTGTACTGAGCCAGTTCTCCCGGCTCTGCACAGTGAGCTAGAGATCAGTCACACAAAGCAGTGAAGAAACCATTGTTGAAGTGAGGGCGAAGCGGGGAAGCACTGAGTGTGGGAACCCAGCCCAAGGCACACGGCCCGGAGAGAGACAGCCTGCTGAGTTCTTGCTTACAGCTCAGGCAAGAATTCCAGGACACACAGCTCTATGTTCACCTGTGTTTGTTTCAAAACCAAACCGGGGGTGGGCGGTGGTGGACCCCGCAATGTACACACTGCCGTGCACGCAGACCCAGGCTCCAACCCCAGGTTCCCACGGGGGGGGGGGTTCATAAGCGATGGAGCAGTGCTGCAAGTCTCTCTCTCTCTCTTCTTTTTGCCTCCACAGTTATCGCTGTGGCTCGGTGCCTGTACTGTGAATCCACTGCCATTTTTTCCATTTTGTTGCCCTTATTGTTGTTGGATAGGACAGAGAGAAATTGAGACTCAAGGAGGGGGAGAGAAAGATAGACACCTGCAGACCTGCTTCACCGCTCGTTAAGCTTTCCCTCTGCAGGTGTGAGCTGGGAGCTTGAACCGGGACCCTTGGGAGCATCCTTGCATTTTGTGCTACATGCACTCAAGCTGGTGTGCCACCACCCGGCCCCCTTTTTACTTATTTTATTCTGAGAGAGAGAGAGAGAGAGAGAGAGAGAAAGACAGAGCCCAGAACCCTGCTCAGTTCTGGCTGATGGTGCTGGGGATGGAACCTGGGGCCTCAGAGCCTCACGCATGGAAGTCTTGTAGAACCACTTTGCTGTCCCCCAAGGCCCTGTCTCTCCACTCTCCATACTCTCTCTCACCCGCTCCCAAAAAGGAAGCAAAGGACAAAGGGAACGGTGGAGCCATGCAGGCACCTCTCATCCTTGGGGCTGCAGTGGTCTCCTGACCTGTCTGTCCCGACATTAGAGTCGCCCACATTCGTCTGTGTGTGTTTGTGTGTGTCACCTGCCCCTTTGTTCCCTCTGCAGAAGCTCCAGGACGAAGAGGAGTTGAGTCACACCAGCAAAGGCCTCACCGTGGTGACCATGGAGCGTTTCTGAGAGGGTTGCACCCTCACTCCGCTGGGAACAGCTGGGTGGCAGTGTCCCCAGCTTCCGGAGCCCCTCATAGCCTGCCGGGAGCTGCCTTTCCCACGGGCACAGCCCCTGCCCACCTTTCCCCAGGGGCTCCCAGGAGCGGGTGCTGGGAGAGGCTGGGCGCGGGCTGCTCCCGGCCGGGCTCTGCCTTCCGGCCACACCTCGTCTCCCTGTGGGGCTCGGGGAGCAACGCTTACTCAGGAAATGGACTGTTCCGTGTCTTCCAGCCCCCGGGAGCCCCGCTGCTCAGGCTCTGCAGACAGAACACACCGCCACAGCCAGGCCGTCGGGACATCTACTCCCTCTTTAGTGTGGGGGTCTGTCCCCAAACCCTCTTTCCCAGGAGCTGAGCCAAGCCAACCTCAAATAAATCTGCCAGTCTGGTAGAGCGGACACGTGACTATGCACAAGGACCTGGGTTCGAGTCCCCAGCCCCCTCCTGCAGGGGAAGCTTCACGAGCGGTGGAGCAGGGCTGCAGGTATATTTCTTTCTCTCTGCCTCTTTCTCCCTCCCTCTTCAGTCTCTTATCCTCTTTCAGAAAAAGAAAAAAGGCTGCTATAAATGAAGCTGTACAGGCATCGAGTCCCAGGGATGATCCTGGTAGCAAAAACAAACAATAAAAAAAACAACAATGGACTGAACCTCCTCCTGGCCATGAGGGAAGAGCTCACTTGTGAGCTAAGTGCCTCAGCGCATGGGGCTGGGGCCTCCTTCTGGGGGGGGTGTGGTTCCAGCTGTAGCCTGGTCTGGGGGCCACAAGGCGATTTCCTGCAGAAGCAGCCTTGGAACACCGCCATTGGGCCACATGCCTGCTTTTTGTTTTTTTTCCACGGAGGGGCAGGCCGACCATCCATCTTCTCATCCTTCCTGAAGGTGAACCTGGGCTCATTCCAGCCTCAAAACCCAAAGCTGCTGCTTCTGAGGGGCGACGGAGGCCCAGTACGAAAGGTGGCCCTGAAATGGGGCTGGAGCCAGGCTGAGTCATGTGGACCCCAGGGCGACAGCAGCACATGCATAGCCCTCTGCTCCATCCCAGCAGTGACCTTACACGCTCTGCCTCCTGAAGCAGCCTCCTCTCCAGTCAGGCCTGGAGTGGGCTCTACTGGGGCGTGGGGGCCATCTTGCCTCATGGCCACCATGTTGTTTGTGTGGCAGTGGTGCTGGGCGCCTGGGCCACCGTCCCTGAGGGAGCAAGTCGTGTGCATGACCCGTGTGTGTTCCCAAGTTCACACTTAGGGTGGGGAGGAAGGTGGAAGGCGGCATCCCAGCTTTGGTCAAAAGGAAAAGGTGCAGATGCTGGAGTTCCTTTTAATGTGCTGACAGAATGTTTACCAGAGCTATTGCTGTATTTTCCCATCAGGACTGGCCTTTTCTATTTGTCATACCAGATGTTTTAAGGCAATAAATTTTCTCCAAGTGGTCCGCCTGGTTACTGGTGAGTGGAGATGGCTCTTGGTGTCTTCCTGGGACTGTGGTGTGATTCCAAGGGCTGGGGTAGGAGCAAGGGGCGCGTCCTGTGGCCGTCTAGCAAAGTGGGTCCTGGGCTTCGGTGCTGTGGGCTCTTGCATTCTCACAAGCTAAACTCGTTTAGGACACAACCCTGCTGGCCTGCCTGTCCCTACAGTTCTGACCACATATCTCTGCTCCTCCTCGGTCAGTGCTGGGGGCGGGGCACGGTGAGGGGGAGAGAGACACTGCTTTGTGTGCATGGCATCCTGGCAGTGGTTCTTAGCTGGAGAAAGTTTTGATTCTACTCTCCATCTGGGCAGACAGCCAAGCCCGGGCTATTCTAGTTGAAGATCCCCACGTGTCTTAGTCTCAGCTCGTGGGATGCCCGGTTTTGTGGTGCACACTTAGGAGACAAATTGTTACCTGCTTTTTCCTTTTTTTTTGCCTCCAGAGTTATCGATGGGGCTCGGTGCCTGCAGCACGAATCCATCACTCCTGGAGGTCACTTTGTTGCCCTTGTTATTGCTGCTGTTGCTGGATAGGACAGAAAGACATGGAGAGAGGAGGGGAAGACAGAGCGGGGAGAGAAAGACAGACACCTGCAGACCTGCTTCACCGCCTGGGAAGCGACTCCCCTGCAGGTGGGGAGTGGAGGGCTCGAACCGGGAACCTTACACTGGTCCTTGCGCTTTGTGCCACCTGCGCTTAACCCACTGCGCCACCGCCCGGCTCCCTTGCTGGTCTTTTTTTAACCAGAGCCCTGCTGAGCTCTGGCTGATGATGGTGCTGGGGATTGAACCTGGGGCCTTGGAGCCTCAGGCAGGAGAGTCTCTTGGAGAAGCACTGTGCTGTCTCCCCAACCCCATTTCATGCTTCAGTCCACCCTTCCTAAGTGGTTTCCACAGAGAACTACAGGCAATGTTAACTCTCTTATTATAACTCTGGCTTTTCTTTTACATCAAGGAAGCATAGGTGAGACCACAAGAGTCTTTCCGGCGGTGGTGCTGTGGGCATATAAGCTGGGGATGTGCTGGTAACAAGCCAGACTGAGAGTGAGGCTCACACAAGAGGGCGGAGTGGGAACCAGTGGCGTCTTCATCCAACCTTCCCTGAAACCCACGAGGCTGTGCGGTTCTGTGTTATCTTTGTTGTTTAGGCCAGTTTGTTCCTTTCACCTAGAGTCTTAAGTGATAAGGAGTTCTCTGCATTCAAGCATGACTTCACACTTGCTGTCACACTCGCAAGCGTCCCCTGCCACTAAGGTCACCAGGCTGCAGACACTGATTTGGCTTCTCCATCAAGACTGCCCCTTTGCCCCGTGCCAGTGTGTCTGCCCTACGTGCCACGTCTGAGGACATGGCTGGTGGACATTCAAGCGTCAATTCAAGCCCATCTCCCCCGGGAGGCCTCCCGGGCCTCTGAGCTGTGCACACACCTGCTTCCCTCTGCAGTGCTCACTTTCCCAAGAGCTTCTGTGAAATGTAAATTTGTTTCTTGGCTCTATGACTGTGAGGTAAGGGCTGCAGGAGATAAGACATTCCCTGTGCCACCCCTTGAGGGCCCTGGGTTCGAGCCCTGGCATCCATGGTCAGCGGTCTCCCAGTCTTTATTGGTACCTGGGCTTGAGCCTGGGGCCTCACACATGCCAGCTGTGTGTGCCACTTCTGAGTCACTCCCACCAGAAGACCCGACCCAGTTGTGTGGAGGTGGCAGTGGCGTGGGGTGCAGGGAAAAGATGTCTGCCCATGCTGCCAGCAGGGGATGCTGGGTCTCTGGGTGCTCTTGGCCCGGGAGCTCAAAAGTCCAAGGGCTGGACGGAGCGGAGGGTTTCTCTGTTTATTATAAAACTTGTTACACAAACATGGCTGACCTGGAGGTCTAAAAACAGCCCGTGTCGCATTGCTGGAGGGGAGGAGGCCGCCTAGCCCTTCTCAGAAGAGGCAGTGGGCGCTGGGCTGGCACGGAGTCCGGGTCCGATGCGATGCACGGGGGAGCCCTGGCAGGTAGTCACCCTTGGGAGCAGCCCCCGGGGGCAGCTGCTCTGACTGAGGAGGCAGCTCGGAGTCTCACAGTTCCTGTGGTTCCACCACACAAGGCAGATCCGAGGAGGAAAAGGAAGGAAAAGGCTGGAAAGGGGTCCTGGGAGAAAAAGCTCCCTGGGATACGGAGCGACCCGGGCTCGAGCCTGGCCATCCCTGCGACGGGGGAAGCTTCAGTGCTGTGGTCTATCTCTCTCTGTCTCAAAGAAAAATAAATCACATGAACAATGTTGTCTTTTCTGTTTGGACTTTGAAGAAAGCCTTCAGTGTAAAGGGTCAGAAGGGCCGAGGCGACAAGAATCGAGACCACGGGAATGGCAGGGGGCGGACGCCTTGGGGTGGTGCTGGTACCTCAGTTTCTCTTCTTCTGCCTAGACTCCGGCTCCACCTCTAGACACCGCAGCCCAGCCAGCATGCCGAGGATGGAGAAGCCTGAGAGAGACAGACAGACAGACACATGCGTACACACACACACATGCGCGTGCAGAGCTCAGGGCGCCCCTGTGCCTCCCCCACCCCACCCTGGTGCTGGCTGGCGGCTCCAGCAGCTGGGTCCCGGTGAGGCACTTACTCGCCACCAGCAGAGGCGCCAGGACGCCGACGGTGGGCGCCGCGGTGCCGTAGATGAGCAGCTCTGACAGGAAGTGGCCCAGCGCGAGGAAGAAGGTCCAGAGCGTGACATGGTAGAGCCTGCGGGCAGTGGGGACGAGGCTGCGGCCACGGCCTGACAGGTGCCGGTGTCCCGGGAGGCACCAGGCCTCTGCCCACCCTGGCCTCTCCCTGCCAGTGCCCCGTGGAGGGTTTCGGAGGGGAGCGCCATGCCCCCGCGATCTCGACGGTGTGGGTGGTCTATCAGAGGGGGGCTTATCCTTCCTACAGGCTGGCTTGGCTCTGGAGCCTGAGTGCCTGGACAGGGCTTCACCACAAGGTGGCCGGGGCTCAGTGGGGGTCACAGCCACAGCTGGGGGGGGGGAGGGGAGCGGGCTAGGTGGTGGCACATCTGTCGAGCACATCTGTCACTGTGCACAAGGACCCCGGTTCACAGCTGTACCATTCACGACCAGAATACAGACCAGGACTGAAGAGCCATCCACAGACGGCTGGGTGCTGACATTACAGGACTAGAGGGGCCAAGCGGTGGTGCACCTGCTTTAAGCGCACACATTACAGTGTGTAAGGTCACGGGTTCAAGCCCTGGTCCCCATCTGCAGAGGGAAAGTTTCAGCCACCAAAAAACAACTGGGAGCAGGGGATGGTGCACCTTGTTACACACACACAATCCAGTCCACAAGGTCCTGGGTTCGAGCCCCTGGGAGAATTGAGTAGCAAAGCAGGTCTGCAGGTCTCTCTCCCCCTCTCTTCCCTCTCAATGTCTTTGTCTCTATCCAAAAATCAATAAATAATTTTTAAAATAACATCATTTGGAACAAAATGAATGGAATCAAGGGTCATTCTTTTAGGTCGTTACGTAAATAAGTGAAAGAAAGTCAGGAGTTTCACTCGAACGTAGGACAGAAATAGCTGGAGGCAAGTGAACTTGAAAGAAAAAAATCACAACCAAACTTACCTTTGGACTCTGATGATGAGGGAAGGGTGGAGGTAGGGCGGGGCAGGGTGGAGGGTGTGTGTGGGGTCACAGTGCCACCAGCCGCCTTTCCACCAACACAGTGCGAGGCAGCAGGGCGGCTGTCCTAGGAGGGGGACTGGATTCGCAGGGAGGCCTGTACAGCCCACACGTCAGACGCCTCAAACCCACCAGCGATATTCCACCAGGGTCGGAACTAGAGAAAACTTGCTCAGTCCTGGACAGAGATGCAGGGGGTTGGGTGGTAGAGTGCACACACTACCACATGCAAGATCCTGGGTTCAAGTCTCTGTTCCCTCCCTGCAGGAAACAGGGAGGCTTCACAAGTGATGAAGCAGTGCTGTAGATGTCTCTTTCCTCTCTCTCAATTTCTCTGTCCTTACCAAAAAGAAAGAAGAAGGGGGGGGGGGAAGTGGCCATTGGGAGCAGTGGTTTGGTCATGCAGGCACCAAACTTGAGTGATAACTATGGTGCTGAGAGAGAGAAGTACAGAGAAGGTGTAGAAAGACTTCCTTTTTTAAATTTTATTTTATCAGAGCACTGCTCAGTTCCACCTTAAGGTGGTGTGGGGGTCAAACCTACCTAGGACTTAGGCGCCTCAGGCAGGAAAGTGTCTTTGCAGAACGCTTATGGTATCTGCCCCACCCGAACTTCCACCCATGAAGTTCGTCACCAACTGAAGAGGCCAGAGCCCAATCACTTGTTTTCATTCTGGGCTCTAGGCTGTTTCCACTATAAGCACAGTATTTTCAAAACTAAGTGCCAATCTAGAACAAGCAAGCCATGGGGTTTCAAGTGGAAAAAAAAACTTTTCTTTTTTCTTTTTTTTTACACCAAGTTGGAGACAACGCAGGGCTAATCACCCTGTCGGGCCAGCCCGCTTTCCTCAGTCTGAATGAACAGCCTCTAATGCAAGGAATGGACATGGCCACCTCCCAGGGCGGCTAGGAGACGCCTCTGCAGGCCACAAAGCTGAAAGCGCTTGGTGTGATCAGAGGGGCTCAGAAAACTCGCTATCACCCACTTCCCCATCTTGGAGAAGACAGGAAAGTGTTTTTGGTGGAGCTGTGGTGGCTTCACCTACAGGCAGGGAGTGAAGGTGAAAGAAGTGATCAGCTTAATGATCCCTGCGGGGAGTCGAGTGCCCCCCGGTGGCCACAAATAGTCATAGCACTCTCCACCAGAGGCCGCCAATACCCCAAGTCTCCTATCTGAGCTTCTTAAGAGCCCTAATCCTGGGAGTCCCGTGTAAACGGGGGTCTCTTCCACCCTCACCTACTGGCTCGTGGAAGCACGTGACAGTTAACTGGTGGGTTCCTTTTCCTCACAGGCAGTGATTTAGCTCATGCCTGTTTCTGGAGGAGGAATGTGGGAATAAGGATGGTGTGGGCAGCAGCTCTGACAGGGGCCCTTCAGCAGAAGAAAGGCCAGTTCCTCAGATGTGTAACGCAGGCCATGGAATAAGGACATAGTCAGCCTGCCACTCAGCTCCATAGGTCTGCACGCTAAGAACTTGCTAGAGTGGGGGGGGGGGGATGCAGTGGGGATTAAGCACCGGATCCTGGGACATGTCTGGGTCCTTACAACTTGCTAGAACGGGGGCCAGGGGGTAATGCAGTGGATTAAGCACCGGATCCTGGGACATGTCTGGGTCCTTACAACTTGCTAGAACGGGGGCCAGGGGGTAATGCAATGGATTAAGCACTGGATCCTGGGACATGTCTGGGTCCTTACAACTTGCTAGAACGGGGGCCAGGGGGTAATGCAATGGATTAAGCACTGGATCCTGGGACATGTCTGGGTCCTTACAACTTGCTAGAACGGGGGCCAGGGGTTAATGCAGTGGATTAAGCACCAGATCCTGGGACATGTCTGGGGCTTGGTCCCTCTCTCTGGCATAAACAAATAAATGTAAATAAAACAAACAAATAAAAACAACTGCTATGCCTATTATGTTTTCTGTCTTTTTCAATACCTTTTTTTTAAAAAAAAAAACTATTTTTATTTGGTAGGACAGAGAAATTTAGAAAGAAATGGAGAGAGACAGAGAGACATCTACAGCCCTGCTTCACCTCTTGTGAAGTTTTCCCCTGCAGATGGGGACTAGGGGCTTGAACCCAGGTCCTTACGCACTGTAATATGTGCGCTTAACCAGGTGCACGACTGCCTGGCCCCTCCATTATGTTTTCTCTAGGTCTGGAAGGAATAGACTCCATAAACATTATTATTATTAATTGCCAGCAGTATTACTGGGGCTCAGTGCCTGCACCACAAACCCACGGCCTTTTTTTTTTTTCTTCTTCCCTTTTATCCCTCCTTTCTTTTTGATAGGGACAGAATAAAACCAAAAAGCTAAAAAGACCCCTGCAGCACTGCTTCACCAGTGGCGAAGCTTCCCCTGCAGGGTGTGTGTGTGTGCGGTGGCCAGAGAGCGTTAGCTTGAACTATTGAGTTCTAGGCTACGGTAGCCAAACGCATCAGCCTCCCAGAGGGTAGCAGCAGGTGGGCTCGCTCCGGCTGCCCAGGCAAGAGTGCAGAAGCCCCCCCTTCCATGCTTACATCTTGTTGTGGATGTCAATGGCACACAGGCAGCGGATCACTGAGGAGAGCAGGGTCCAGATCCCAAAGGTCCGAGCCTGGAGGCCGTTCACTGCAGCAGGGAAGAGCAGAAATGAGGACCCGCAAGGAGGACTGGTGCTTCCCAGGCCCCCACCTACCATGCCCTGGTGGCTCATGGGAAGTCAAGGCTGAACCTGAACTTCCTCAGGGACAACAGGAGGAATCCCAGAATGAGAACTCAGCACGGCTGTGAAGCGACTCCCCTGCAGGTAGGAAGCTGGGGGCTCAAACTGGAATCCTTATGCTTCGAGCCATGTGTATTTAAGCAACTATGCTACCGCTCGGCCCTGAGAGGGGGCTTCCAGTAGGCCTCCATGTGCTGCCCAGGGCACTTCTACGGTGAGCAGGGTAGTGGGGGCACCCTCTCCTCCTGGGGTGGAGACAGACAGACAGACATTAGGCTTCTCTGGGTCAACTTTAAATTCAAAGGGCTTTCTCTCTCTCTCTCTTTTTTCTGACCTTTGCCAGAACAATTTCATTAGTGATTTAATATTGATTTGCAAAATTATGGGATAACAGGGGTACTGTTTCCTTCATTGGAAGCTGCAGTGCTGCTCCCAAGGTCAGAGAAAGGAGTTGACTATTATTTCTAGAACTGCCTATATTTCTATATCTTTGTCCGTTTTTTTCTGCGGCCCTGCCTTCTCTTCCTAAGTCACACCTACACCTGTTACTACTTTGGAGTGGCCCTCCCTTTTTCCCCTTCTCTCTCCGGGTCTTGATGGAGTTGGAGTTCAGAGCCCTCTGGTCATCTTCCCCTGACATTTCTCCTCCTCTGGGAGTATGGATCAAAATTCTTTCTGGGATGCAGAAGGTGGGAGTTCTGGATTCTGTAATTGTTTCTCTGATGGACATGGGCGTTGGCAGGTGGATCCATACTCCCAGCTTGTTTCTATCTCTCCCTAGTGGGATAGGGCTTTGGAGAGGGGAGGTTCTGGGACACAAAGGGCTAACTTTCTTTTCCTTCTTTTTTGCTTCCAGGGTGCCTGCACCACAAATCCACTGCTCCTGGAGGCCATTTTTGTTGCTTTTGTTGGTATTGCTGTTGTTGGATAGGACAGAGAAATCGAGAGTGGAAGGGAAGACAGAGAGCCAGGGGCTTGAACTGGATCCTTGTGCCAGTCCTTATGCTTTGCGCCATGTGGGCTTAACCCACTGTGCCACCGCCAGGCCTCCAGAGCTAACTCTCAGTTGGACACCTAGGGCTGGCTACACAGCTCCCACGGCTGTGCCACGTGCGTGACCCCAGTGTGAGCCTGGCCCCCAGTCACTGGAGGAAACTTGGTCCTGTGGCCTCTTTAGTTTTGCTTTCTGTCTAAAAAGCCAACACACACACACACACACACACACACACACACACACACACACACACACGTCTAGATAAGACACTGGGGGGACAGAGCAGTAGCGCAGCAGGTTAAGTGCACATGGAGTAAAGCTTGGCGTAAGGATGCTGGTTCGAGCCCTTACCTACAAAGTAGTCGCTTCACAAGCGGTGAAGCAGGTCTACAGGTGTCTGTCTTTCTCTCCCCCTCTGTCTTCCTCTCCTCTCTTGATCTCTCTTTGTCCTAGCCAACAACAACGAAAACAATAACAACAGTAACAATAACAACAATCATAAACAACAAGGGCAACAAAAAGGAAAAAATGGCCTTCAGGAGCAGTGGATTCGTGGTGCAGGCACTGAGCCCCAGCAATAACCCTGGAGGCAAAAAAAATAAAAAAGCCACTGGGATCATCTGTTGGTGCGGAGCTCTGTTTGAAACGAGCCTTAACCTACTTCACCTCACTTTATACCTAAGCATTGCAGAGCGAGAGGAGCGAGGTCAGAGCCGGAATCTGGGTCAGAGTCAGCTGGAAATGTGACGGGGCACCGCCAGCCGCGGCGAGGCGCAGCTGTGGTACTGCGGCTCCTGCTGCCCGGCGCATACACAGGGCAGAGGCCTGGGGAACCGGGCAATGCCACTGCGGGCCTTCCCAAATTTCTTTCCCGGCAAACAACTTGGAGGAGAATTTTGGGGCCCTTCCATAGGGATCAAAGCCAGGGTCTGGGAAGACCTTGATTAAAGACTCTCTCTCTCTCTTTTCTTTTTGCCTTCAGGGTTATTGCCAGAGCTCGGTGCCAGCACTATGAATCCACTATTCCTGGAGGCCATTTGTTTCTACCTATTAGGTAGGAAAGAGAGAAACTGAGAGAAGAGGGGGAGACAGAGAAAGAGAGACACCTGCAGACCCGCTTCACCGATCCCCCTGCAGGTGGGGAGCTGGGGGCTCAAACCTGGATCCTTGTGTGGGTCCTTGCATGTTAGTATGTGTGCTTAACCCGGTGTGCTACCGCCCAGCCCCCTAATTAAGGACTCTCCATCTGCAACATCAAGCACAAACCTTGTGCCTTGGTTAGTGACGAGCTTTGTTAGGGCTATCTAGTGGGCCACCTAGTCACTCTGCTTCTCACTTCCCTTTATGATGATTTTTCTGCAGACTTACTGCCCATGGCAGTGCAGAATGAACCACCAAGTAATCAGAGAAGCTGAGGGGACGAGGGGAATGCCACCAGGTGTTAACCACAAGTGTATTCCCAGTGGCTGTTGAAGGTTAATTAGGACTGTTTTCTTCTGCCTCCAGGATCACTGCTGGGGCTCGCTACCTGCATGGCCAACCTACTGCCTCTGGCAGCCATGTTTTTCCTTTACTTTCTTTTTTTAAAAATTTTTATTATTATCTTTATTTATTAGATAGTCAGCCAGAAACTGAGAAGGTAGGGGGAGAGAGAGAGGGAGAGAGAGACACCTGCAGCCCGGCTTCACCACTCGCAAAGCTTTCCCTCTGCAGGTGGGGGCCAGGGGCTCGAATCTGGGTCCTTGTGCCTTATAACATGTGCGCTCAGCCAGATGCGCATCATCCATCATCTGACCCCTTCCTTTTCTTTCTTTACTTGATAAGGCAAAGAGAAACTGAGAGAAGGAGAGAGAGAGAGAGAGAGAGAGGCACCTACAGTACTTGCTTTCACCACTCATGAGGTCTCCTCCTGCAGGTGGGGAGCAGGGGCTTGAACCTGGGTCCTTGTGCGCGGTGACATGTGAGCTTAATCTGGAGCACCAGCGCCCAGCCCTCAGCTTCTTTTCTTTTTTAAACAGCATCAGAGAGGTAGAGAAAGTGAAAGAGGGGCCGGGTGGCGGCGCACCTGGCTGAACGCACACGTTATAATGTGCAAGGACCCGCGTTTGAGCCCCTAGTCCCCACCTGCAGGGGGAAAGCTTTGCAAATGATGAAGCAGTGTTGCAGGTGTCTCTCTGTCTCTTTCCCTGTCTATCACCCCCTTCCCTCTTGATTTCTGGCTGTCTCTGTCCACTAAATATAATAAAAAATACATTTTAGTCTATGAGAGAGGGACAGAGAGAGACCACAGCACGGCAGCTTCCTTCAAGTTGGCATGGCTTGAACCTGACACGGGCTGGGCTTGAACCTGACAAGGCAATGCACTGCCCAAACGAATTATTTTCCTACCCCTCACTTGGGAAGTTTTGTAAAAACCTCCTGCCCCCACCCAAACAGCACGGGTTGGCTTAGAGCAGGAAACAGGCATCTTGGCTTTGTTTGCGTTTTACACTGTCTGGGTTGTTCTGATGGGGGCAGCTGGTTCCGCAGAGGACGGGGCCTCGGGTGGCTCACCGAGGTCTGGCTTGCCGGTGTAGAGTTTCTCGTGCAGGAAGGTGTGGTCCCAGAAGCTCTGCAGCGTGTTTCCCATGGCTATGACAGACACCATCACCAGCCAGCTCCGCAGCACGTTCAGGAAACGGCTCATGGTTCCCTCACACCTGGGGGATGTGTGCGGAGAACGTGAGACAACTGAAAGGCTCATGTGCGTCATCTCAAGGCCCTCTCCCCTCTGTAGTTAACCTGTGGCCCCCTCATGAGGGTGGGACTACCTGCCCCTGCTGCCTTTCCAAGTCCTGTGGGCTCACACGCCCCCACATCTTAGCACACTGCCGACTACACAGGACTGGCACGCCGCCTCTGAATATCTGCCCCGCACCAAAGGCTGCCGACCTTTACCCAGAGTGAACAAGGGTAACTGATGCAGCGGGTGAGAATAACAAAACCCCCTCCTCCACATGGGAAATTGGAGAGAAGGGAGGGAGTCATACGAATGCCACTAAAAAGTCATAAAATGGGCTTCTGTGGAAGGCTTCCTATAGAGGCTGGTCTCTATCTGACCACACTGACAGGGCGAGCTGGATAACTAGATAACCAGACACCCCAGCATGCTTTGCAGGAAGCGGCACAGAATTTACCTGTCTCAGCAATGTCCCTGGTACACCACTCTAAGGCTGGGTTCTTTTTTCAATTGGAATCATCAGTCCTGTTATATCTTTACTTGTAGCCTGATTTTTCATGCTATTGTTTTGTAGTCCCAGTGGCTAAAAGGAACTAACAGTTGCTCCCAAGAGCACAGAAGTGATTTGAGTGGGAGCTAAAGTGTAAAGACAGTCTCTACACCTTTTAATATTTTTATTTATTTATTACTGGGTGGAGACAGAGCGAAATCGAGAGGGAAGGGGGAGATAGAGAGGGAGAGCAACAGAGAGACACCTGCAGCCCTGCTTTACCATTCATGAAGTTTTCCCTCTGCAGGTGGGGACCAGGGGCTTGAACCTGGGTCCTTGTGCACTGTAACATGTGCACTCAACCAGGTGTGCCATCGCCTGGCCACTCCTTCACATTTTCCTTACTTACTGTAGTTCTTGGGTACACTATAAGCTCTGCAAACTATAAGGATACTCTGGGGCCAGGTGGTGGTGCACCGGGCTGAGCGCATGTTACAGTGCACAAGGACCTGGGTTCAAGCACTGGTCCCCACCTGCAGGGGGGAAGCTTCACAAGTGTTGAAGCAGGGCTGCAGGTGTCTCTGCAGAGAACCTCTCTATCATCCCCCACCCTCTTGGTTTCAGACTGTCTCTATCCAATAACTAAAGACACTGAAAAAATTAAACAAAACTATAAGGATAATCCAAAGTTAAACACTGTGACTAGAGAACTGATTAGAAAACTCCATGGAGAAAGAAAAGTGATCAAGGTGTGAAGTTGCAAGAGAAATCATGATAACTAACAGCTGTTGGGTTCCCACTATGTGCCATGCACTGAACATCTGTCTCGTCCCCCGATCTAATACTTAGACAAGGGATTTAACACTAAGACTTCTGTCCATTTTGCAACTGAAGACTGGCAGAGATTAATGTGTCACAATTAATATATGGCAGAGCTGAGATACAGGCCAGGATGTTAGATCCCACCCTGCAAGACTGTCTCACTGAGAATAATTTCATGAACTTTCTATGCTTCAGGAAGCTAAATAGGCCATGTCCACTTCTGATTTCAAGTGGTATAGAAAACAGTGATTTCACACATCTGGGCTGTTTTTTAAGGCTTAGATTCAGCCCTTGCTGAGTAGTGATTTCAACTGACTGAAATAAAACCTATGTGGATTAAAAAAAAAAAACCTGATCACGGTTGGCTAAGGATTTACCGTTGTCAGGTTAACTTAGTCTGTTTGAAGTGGTCATAAACCATCAGGATTCCTCTGTCATTTTTTGGGTCAAAGTATCAGTATTTCCCTGAGTTAAGATTCCACTGAGACAGATATGACAGCCAGAGACAGTGCAACCTTTGTGAACACCAAAAACCAAGCAACGAACAGAAAGCCAGAGCTCGGGAGGAGGCAGAGGGGCTGGGGGCTGGGGTGGTCGAGTCCCCCACACAGGTGGATGCCAGCGAGTGTCACACCTGCTGCCACACCTGCTGCGGGACCTCACAGCGGCTACAGCAGGGGCCACCACCCCCGCCCCATGGATAGCTGAGGGTCCCTCCTCCCGGGATCAGAACACCTGCATGAGTCACCATGCACAGAACAGATGCACCTTTTGCAGAAGCTGCCAGAACCACCCAAGGGAGCTGCTGGCGCCCGGGCGCAGGCTGGGGCTGGACACCAAAGGCGGACACCTTCCCTGCCACCCAGCAGCTGTGTGCCCCGGGGCCAGGGTCCACTCGATCCCATCCCAGGTGCGACATGGAGAAAGGAGACAGATGCCCGTCTGCAGGGGCGCGAGGAGCAGCACCCGCGCCCAGCAAGGCGCCCAGGTCGGCTGCGCACTGCCCCCAGCACCCGCCCACCTCCCAGCTGCACCCGCTCGGGGTCCCCTGGAGCACTGATGCTGCCCGCCCCCCCTCCCGCTCCCCCGGCGGGCCCGGCCACCCGGCGCCACTCTCACCTGACCGGCTTCACCCACCAGCCGCCCCGCAGCTCCACTCCCGGCCGCGCCCACCAGAGCCATGGGCCCGCCCCCGCACCGCCTCCGGACGCTGATTGGACAGTCCCCTCAGCCCTGTTTCTGATTGGCTGGCCTGCCCCGGCTTGAGCAGGTGATGGGGGGTGGCTTGGCCGCTGCCAATCACGGCGGCCGCTGCGCGAGCCCCACTAGGCCCCGCCTCTCGCGCGGAGGCGACCTGAGCCCGGACTCTGCGCTCCGGCCTGCGGTGATGACATCCGGCTGCGCCCGCCGCCGCGCGTCTTGCGCGCCGCGGACGCCTGCGCAGTGGCTCCCGGCGGGCGGTTGCTTGTTGGTTGTTGTAGTAACGGGGGAAGCAGCCGTCGGCGGCGGCCGTGAGCCCTGCTGGGGAAGGAGGAGGGAGGGAGGCGCGGAACGCGGTCCCCGCCTGCCGCCCCGAGCCATGGGAAGATGAGACAGGTGACCGCCCTGCAGCCCCTCGGGGCAGCCCAGCCTCCCGCTGCTCCGGCCGCCTTGTCCTTCCCGCGGGCGGTCAGCGCACCTCCCGGGTCGGGGTTGGGGGATCGAGGGCCACTGGGGTCGGGATTGGGGTCGGGATCGGGGGGAGGGGGCGAGGGGCTCCGGGGAAGCGGGGTGTCGGGATCGGGGGTGTCGGGGTTCAGGGCCGGGGGTGTCGGGGGTTCAGGGTCGGGGGTGTCGGGGGTTCAGCGTCGGGGTGTCTGGGGTCGGTGTCGGGGTTCAGGGGTTTCGGGGTTCAGGGTGCGGGGGTGTCGGGGTTCAGGGGGTTTCGGGGTTCAGGTTGCGGGGGTGTCGGGGTTCGGGGGTGTCGGGCTTCGCGGTTGGGGTGTCGGGGTTCAGGGGTGTCGTGGTTCAGGGTGGGGGGTGTCGGGGTTGAGGTCGGGGTTGGGGTGTCGGGGTTCAGGGGTGTCGCGGCTCAGGAGGTGTCGGGGTTCGCGGTTGGGGCTATCGGGGCTCAGGGGTGTCATGGTTTAAGGTGCGGGGGTGTCGGGGCTCAGGGGGTGTCGGGGTTTGCGGTTGGGTTGTCAGCGTTCAGGGGTGTCGGGGCTCAGGGTGCGGGGGTGTCGGGGCCCTGGCTCAGCAGGTTGGCCCGGGCGTCCTGTTGCTCAGGCCAGGCGTCTAATCCTCAGCATCTGGGAGGCTGGCGGCCCCGCCTGTCTGGGAGCTTCTCCTTTAAGTGAAAGGACCGCCCGGCACTCGGGGTCCTGAAGTCCTTTTAGGGGTGGTCCACGGAAGAATAGACTTCTCTAAGGTTGCTAAGTTCCCCAGTCTGTGTATTATTATTATTTATTAGTGTTGTTATTCCTCTTGTTGCAATCTTGCCATAGGTCTGAGGGCTCGGGGAAAGTCAGGTCCTGGACACCAGTTGGTCATCTCTGAGCTATGGGTCAGGGTCGTTGTCATTTTCACTTTTCTATGATTCTCGTTTTATGTATCTGATTTTCTCTTCCCGCTGGACACACACACACACACACACACACACACACACACACCGCTGGACACACACACACACACACACACACACACACACGGCTCCTTATTGGAAAAATCCTGATTCGAATGTCTGTTGGACATCCAGATCCCAGTTTGTGATTTTCTCCAAGAGAAGATCATTTCTCTCTTCTCTCTCTCTTTCTTCCTTTTAAAGTATTTTATTACTCAATGAGAGGGAGAGGAGAAGAGAGAAAGAACCAGACATCACTCTGGTACATGTGCTGCCAGGGATTGAACTCAGGACCTCTCATGCTTGACAGTCCAGCACTTTATCTACTGCACCACCTCCCAGACCAGGAGGAGATCATTTCTGAGCACTTGGAAGGACAGTGCTTTTTCAGTTAGTGTGACTTTGATCCAAGACACTGCCTTTGAGGGGTTGAGTCTCTTGCCTCAGCTTTTGAGTTTGTTTTAGTGGCAGCATGAAGGCGTTATTTCTTGACGAGTGCACATGCCACAGAACCTGAAGCAATAGATACAAGGATCTATTAGGGGGATTTGATCTTTCTTTTTAATTAATTAATTAATTAATTTTTAACCAGAGCACTGCTCAGCTCTGGCTTATAGTGGGCCAGGGGACTGAACCTGGGACTTTGGAGCCTCAGGCATGAGAGTCTCTTTGCATAACCATTATGCAATCTACCCCCGCCCCTTTTTTCCTTTTTTTTTTTTTTTTTTAATTTTTTGCCTCCAGGATTATCGCTGGGGCTCGATGCCAGTTCTATGAATCCACTGCTACTAGAGGCTATTTTTCCCATTTTGTTGCCCTTATTGTTGTGGTTGTTATTGCTGTTATAGTTGTTGTTGCTGGATAGGACAGAGAAATCTAGAGAGGAGGGGAGGCAGGGGGGAAGGAGAGACACCTGCAGACCTGCCTCACCACTGCGAAGCGACCCCCACACTCACCCCTGCAGATGGGGAGCTGGGGGCTCGAACCGGGATCCTTAGGCTGGTCCTTGTGCTTTGCGCCATGTGTGCTTAACCCGCTGCGCTACCAGCCAGCCTCTGGGATTTGATTTTTTAACACTGGACTGGTTTTTCTAGCAAGGAATCTGTGTTTCTAGCAATCAACCACTTCCCTGAAAGTTAAGTCAGACTTTTCTTCTAGTGTGCATTGACTTTATTATATAAAAAGGAAAACCAGACACTTGGCACTTATTAACAGCTTTGCACACGCATAAGACACGGTGTGTCTGCAAGCAACCTTGACACTTGTGGTGTGTGGTATATGGGGGCTCAGTGACAGGCCGGCCGCCTTCTAGAAGTTGGGTAAATACCTGCATCACATAGGAGATCTCCCCCCTCAGTCGGTTGATAGGCACCTGCATCACGTTTCTGATGATGTGGTTTTCTTGCAGGATTCTGTGCCACCCGGACTGTTTGGTCTAGTGAACCTACAAGGCAAGGTCTCGGGGGCCCCCATCTGCTGACTGCATGAAATACTCTAAAGGAAATGCCAGTCGTGATGGCCCGGGACCTGGAGGAAGCAGCATCATCCTCAGAGGACGAGGAGGTGGCAGGCCAAGAGTGAGTAGCAGCAAACCTGCTTGGATCCTGTGCATTGAGGATAAAGCATTTTGCCCAGTGCCCTTCCCTTGCTATAGGCTGACTCTGGTGTTGGACCTGAACTCACCGCAGCAATCTGCAATAAAATGAGCCTCCGGTTCTGAGTTTATGAGTGAGTGCCAGCTCTTGGTACTGTACGGCTCAGTGAATCCTCGGTCAGATTGAAGGCTTTTGGTAATGAAGAAAAGGTCTATACACCGTGGCATTGGGATCATTCCTTTCTTTGCATATGTAGTTTTCCTTTCCTTCTTTCTTTCTATTTGTTGGATAGAGAGAGAAAGAGAATTTGAAAGGGAAGGGTAAGAGAGAGAGACACCTACGGCACTGCTTCTCTGTGAAGCTTCGCCCCGCAGCTGGGGACTGGGGGCCTGAGGCTGGGTCTCTTCGTATGGTGATGTGTGTTCAGCTGGGCCCGCACCTTCTGACCCCAGGTTTTGTTGATTTCATGAAGGTCTTTGTAGTGACTGAGCAGTGCAAACACAGAGGAGCTGTGGCCAGCACATCAAACACCACAGTCTGTGCTCTGTCTGGCGAACAAGGTGTCTTGCCCTGGTTATCTCCGAGTGAGTCTCTTGGTTACTGGATTTAGTACTATTAACCGTGAACGGACGGTGGTAAGCCTAGCTGTTACAGATGATCCTAAGGATTTTTACTACATTATCTCATTCAATCTTTATATTATTCCCTCTTCATTAAACCCAGTTTTGCAAATACCAAAAGAACTTGCTCAGTCCCACATTTTGACGAGTGATTGTGTAACCTGAGGGCTGGGGAGTGGCTTATGCCAGGTGCTGTACAGCCATGTGGGTCAGTCCGATAGCGGCCTGTGCATGAATCCCTGGGTAAATTCTAAAATGCCGTCGAGGTGCAGACATGCTGGAGGCAGCCATTTGTCTCGGCTGCTTTGATAGTAAATCTAGGGAACATTTCTTGCCTTTTAGGGGGCGAGACAGAGACATCAAGAGGAAGCGGAGAGCTTGGGAGGGTGGCACACACCTGCAGCCCTGCTCTGCTGCCCATGAAGCTTGCTTCTTGCAGATAGACACTGGGGGCTTGAGGACAATTTAGAGGGCTGGGGAAGATAGCGTAGGAGAGAGACAGACAGACAGCTGCAGATCTGCTTCCCTGCTCCTGCAGGATGGGAGTGGAGGCTTGAACCCAGGTCCTTGTGCATGGTAATGGGTGTGCTTAGCCAGGTGCACCTCCATCCAGCCCCTATAGAATGTGCTTATTAAAACAAAGCGGAAGGTCACATTATTTCAGTGAATTTGAAGAAAAAGTAATTGAAGCATTATTCTAGAGCTTTGGGGAAAGGCGTCTTTACCATAGAAAGTATCTGAGAGATTTGTCCATGTATCTGGGTCATTCTCCTTCCAGATAATGAGATGGGTGTTCCCTCGGGACTCTGAGCCCCCTGGGCCTTTCTGCTTTCTGTGAGCTGCCTGCCTCAGGGTCTCACACATCAGGCCTCTGCTCGGCTGCCTCCTTGTCCGACCTTTACTTACGCATGAGTTTCTTTTACTGAGAGACGCACGCACATATATTTTTGTCTGTATAGGATGAGGACTGGAGAGAGACACCAGAGCGCCCACTCTGCCACCCACAGCTGCTCGCCCCTCTTTCGCCCCAGCTCTACCCGAGAGTCTGGTTTGCAGGCCGCAGGCTTAGGGCCTCCAGTCTGGGAGCCACGTGCTCTGCTGCCGAGTCAGCCCCAGGCCTCGCCCCTTGGAGAAGCACTGACTTCTGCCGCAGGCAGCCAGCAGCCTTTCTGTCTCGAGTTCCATGTCTCTCTGTCTTTAAGACATTTATTATTATTATTATTATTATTATTATTTTAGATAGAGACAGAAGTTAAGAGTATAGGGGAGACGGGGAGAGAGAGGGAGAGGGGAAGGGAGGGAGAGAGGGAGAGGGAGAGGGAGAGGGGGGAGAAGGGGAGAGAGAGGCACCTGCAGTCCTGTTTCACATGAGTTCCCCCCCACAGCTGGGGGCTTGAACCTAGGTCCTTGTGCATTGTAACACCAGGGGCCCTGCACATGCCGAGTACCCTAGACCACTTTTTCATTCTTTATTTGGAGGGAGGAGGAGCGAGGGAGAGTAATAAAGGAGAGAGGCTGAGAAGAGAGAGATGGCTAGATGAGTAGTGTCACCTCTCAGTTTCTCTCTGTCCTGTCCAATAAATAAATGGGAGCTGGGTGGTGGCCCACCTGCTTGAGCACCCATGTCACAGAGTGCAGGGGCCTGGGTTTGAGCCCCTGATTCCCACCTGCAGGGAAAAACTTTGCGAGTGGTGAATCAGGGCTGCAGGGGTCTCTCTGTCTCTCGCCCTCATTATTTTTTGAAATTTCTTTCTTTTTATATTATTTTTATTTATTTATTGGATAGAGACAGCCAGAAGTCAAGAGGAAGGGGGAGATAGAGAGGGAGAGAGACAGAGAGACACCTGCAGCCCTGCTTCACCACTCATGAAGCTTTGGGGACCGGGAGCTCAAACCTGGGTCCTTGTGCCACCACCTGGGCCCTAAAATGTCTCTTTAATAACAGAGAAAGATACACACGGAGAACTCCCAGAGCACAGCCCAGCGCTGGCATATGACGGTGCTGGCACTGAACCTGGGCCTCAGGCATGCAAGCCGTTTACATGGCCATGGTGCTGTCTCCCCAGGCTGTCTCTCTCCCTCTCTGTCGCCCCTTCCCTCTCAGTTTCTGGCTGTCTCTAGCCAATAAACAAAGATTAAAAAATGATAAAAGAAAAAATGTTTGCTGCTATCGATAATTTAAAGAAAATAAACTGCCTTACATTGCAAAGAACTTGTGCTAAAGCACAGTCATTGATGCTTGCGAGAGAGATAGCGCCTCAGTTCTGCTCGAGGCTTTCGCGTCTGAGGAGCCACCACCACAAGCCAGAGGGAGCGGCACTCTGGTTTCTCTCACTAAAAGAAAATTTAAAGAGGTACAGTTATCAAAAACTTACTTTATTTTTGTTAAGTATTATTATTATTATGTATTTTCTCACTAGAGCACTGCTCAGCTCTGGCTTATGGTGATGTAGGGAATCGAACCCAGGACTGTGGGACCTCAGTCATGAATGTCTTTTTGCATCGCTCCCGCCTGTGACTACTGAAACTATAATAATAATTAAAAGTGTGGTATAATACTATGAGCTTTTAAAATAGGCACTTGTTCTTCCTACACTGAATGACAAGATGATTCACTGAAAATATGAAAAGCTTGATTTTTAAAAGATGGATTTATTTATCAAGATGAACAAGCATTTATCCAGTGGGTGTCCCAGCAGTTGAGGGAACGAAGGTTGGCAGGGGAGGCTCCATGGAACTGGTGAGAGGGATTGGGCTTCACAGAGTGGGCCTGAAGGAACCCGAGAACCAAAGCCGGGAAGGAGGCGTTTCTGTCAGGGGCCTGGGTGTGGCTGAGGCCTTAGAGTCCCTGACATGAACCTCGGACCTGGTCTACTTCAGTTACTGCCCGAGCAAGTCCTTGTGCTGCCGTCCACCTGTGAGAGCCGGTCTTCTGTCTTGCGGTTTCCTGCAGGCCTGCACACTGAGTGTCCCTTTGGGACTTGGCTCATCATCGTTTTTGTGTCTTTTCGCTTTAGCACCACCTGGTGGGGGCAGACAGTTAACATCTGCTTTAAGTCGGTTTAGCTGATAACTTGGTCACGTCCTCTTATATCTTTTGATAGATTGGAAGTGAAGAGATTTCTCTGCCAGGCGTATGGCCCGGCTTGCTGTGTGAGTCTGTTGTGGTTCTGACTCCGGCCTGGCATTTCAGAGGGTTGCAGGGACTCAGTCGTGCCGGCTGGTAGCTAGTGCTCACCTCACAAGGAGTTTTGGGTGACCCATAGAACTTCTGTCCAGATCCTTATAGTTTCCTTTATTCCATGGCAAATGTTGTGGAAAAGTCAAGCTGGACGAGGCCATGCGAATCATCGGGCCCTTGCCCGTATTTTACAGGTGTTTAAGATTTAGAAAACAAGCCACAGGGATGCCTCTGGCCAAGGAAGTGTTGTCTTTGCACAGAATTTCTCAAAACCAGGCACTGAGCAAAGACAATAAGTACCCACATTCCAGTTCTAGAAAACAGGAAAGGAGTGAGGTTGGCTGTTTGCTTTCCTGCCGTACTAAAAGGCCATGGCAGCTTCCCTGTCTGCAGGCCTCTCCCTGCTAGGTGGACAGCCTGGCATTGCACCAGAATTTGGGGTGTGTATGTGTGTGGGGGTCTGTGGCGGGGTCTTCCTTGAAGCCTGTGGTAGTGAGTTCTTCTGGGTCTTATTCCATTTAAGGAAGTGATTAGTTGGGGGAGGGAGAAGACAGCATAATAGTTATGCAAAGAGATTCTCTTGCTTGAGGCTTCAAAGTCCCAGGTTCAGTCCCCCACACCATCTTAAGCCGGAGCTAAACAGTGCTCTGGTAAAAAAAAAAAAAAAAAAAAGTGACTAGTCTACGTCCCCAGAGAGCTGGGTCAGAGGTGTTCTGTCTCCTGAATGTGGCTGACAGGAGTCTAGGGAGCTGGGCTGTGGAGCTGCTCTGGGACGTAGGGGGTTGGCCTGTCCTGACACTCCGCCCCCACGCTGGTCACAGTTGCTGGGTGAAGGGGGGTCCTGAGTAGCCACCTGGCTAAGAAGGGCAGGTGAGTCATCTGCCCTGGAACTTCTGGGGCCCTTGTTCTGGAAGGAGGGGGACCCCACAGGGACGTGAGCTGTTACTAACCAGGCCTTCCATTTTGGCCCCAGGGACCATCCGTGTATCATGTGGACTGGGGGCTGCAGGAGAATCCCCGTGCTGGTGTTCCACGCCGAGGCTATTCTGACGAAGGACAACAACATTCGAGTGATTGGTGGTGAGTCTCAGAGCTTCCCTCTGCCCTGCAGAGCTGGGGCCCGGGGCTCAGACCTGGAGCCGCTCCCACACTTTACTGCCGGACTCAGTATGATTCTCTGGCCGCTCTGATATTTTATACTGTTTTCTGTGTACTAGAATTGCTCATCCTGGGACCAGGAGATAGCTCGTCCTGCGGAGTGCAGACCTTAACATGCTCAGGGCACAGGTTCACGTCCCCGGCCTGCACAGGGAACAGTCAAGCTCTGTTCTGTCCAATAAATAAATAGGAGCTGGGTGGTGGCCCACCTGCTTGAGCACCCATGTTACAAAGTGCAAGGGACCTGGGTTTGAGCCCCTGATTTCCACCTGCAGGGGAAAAACTTTGCAAGTGGTGAATCAGGGCTGCAGGTGTCTCTGTCTCGGAAGCTTCTCGAGCCGTGGCATGGGCTGTGCTGTCTCTGCTGGTCTCTCCTCCCCGCACCCTCAGAGCCCTGCCTCTTACCCTGAATCTTGGGAAAAACAAATACAGAGGGCTCATTGAGCAAGTGGGACTGTGGCATGTCAGTGTGAGGTCCCAGTGAGGCCCTGACAGCAAAAACAAACACAGTTTTCCCTCATTAGGGTTCTTCCCCCCAGAATTTTGTGTCGTGTGTTTATTGCTAGCTTTTCACCATACTGGAGTGTTGGCGTGTGTGCTGTGGGTGCGTTCAGGATCGCTGCTGTCTCTGCACAGCCCCTCATCCTCCCAGAGCGAGCCCGGCTCTCAGTCAGCAGTCCCTCCCCGTGCCCTCTTGACTCAGCTCCCAACAGCCGACCTCAGTGCTCTCAGTTAGTGTGTCTCTTCCGGTGCCATGTGGACTCACTGGCATGAGAGCGGCTGGCATGGTCTTGGCCTCCCACCGTCCAGAGTGATGCTGACTGCCGGCTTGTCGTGAAGGCCTTAGCCATCCTGACACCGCTCCCCCCCCCCCCCCCCCCGTCCCTTTGTTGAATGCTGTTGTCATGCTGGGGGCTTGGTTTTGTCAGCACTTTCCCCACATCCAGTGAACCTATTCCGACAGAGGCCAGATCCTTCTTTCTGTTCTGTGCTAGGATGCGGTGGCTGACTTTGGCATATTGAACTATTCCTACACTCCCGAGTTAAGTCCCACTTGGCTGTGGTGTGTGACTATCTCTTGATGTCTGTGGTTGGTGTCTTAGTTTGTTGTTGAGGGTCTTAGCGTCCGCGTTCATCAGGGATGACATGAAGGGCTGTCTTCCATTGTGATTTTGTCTGCATTGGGTGTTGGTCTCCACTGCTTTACAAGGTTTTGAGAAGGATTGATATTTATTTTATTATTATTATTTTTTAATGCAGTAAAGGTGGGACTCGAACCTGGATTTTGCACATGGCAAAGCAGGACACTATCCAAGTGAGCTGTTTCACCAGACTTCATGTTTTTACTTATTTTATTATTTTTTTATTTCTTTATTGGGGAATTAATGTTTTACAGTGGACAGTAAATACAATAGTCTATACACGCAGACTATTTCTCTCTGTCATCCTTTTCCAGGACCTGGACTCCCCCCCAACCCCCCAGAGTATTTGACTTTGGTGCAGTATACCAGATGGGTTTTTTTTTTTTTTAAGCCATTATTACTGAATGAGGAAATTGGCTCAGAGAGTTCATGGTGGTTCTCACCCTGGACTGAACTCACTGAGGGTCATTTGACGACCACTGAAACTTTCCAGTGGCCAAGCCATGCCCCAGACCAGCCAGGTAACAGTCTTTGGGGCGAGTTCCAGGCACCGGTACCCACTGAAGTGCCCCAGGAAGCCCCAGGAAACCCCAGCTTGCAGCCAGGGGTCACACAGGTGATGGGTGCAGGCAGGCAGGGCTGGACCACCCCCTCTGCTTTCTCCGACTTTTCTAAATCATTTAATGGGGGCGGGGCAATGGTTTCCAGTTTCTTGATGACGCATGATGGTACTCTTCTGCGATCCTTGTCATTTTTTTCCCACGTTTGGCTGTGTATACCGTCTACTCTCTTCCCTGTGCTGAAGTGAGGGTCCTAGCCGCTCACAGCAGCACTGTGATGCTCGAGTGGCCGGGGAGACAGTCATCTGGCGACGCACAGGATGTGCCCACCTGGAGCTCTGGGTCAGTGTCTGCTCCTCTCCCAGGAGAGATGCTGATCTCGTGAGATTATCAACCTTAACCGATTTACTGGCCGGCACCCAGTGGGCACGCAGACCCTTTCTGCTCTTCACGTTGCCTGGCTGGGACCAGCTGTGCGTGGAGTGATGCGGCGCCGTCCCTGAGAGAGGGGCCTCTGCTTCAGCCTGTGAGTCCTGCTCACTCCCTCCCTCCCTCCCTTCCTCCCTCCCCCAAGAGCGCCGTGCTCAGTCCCTTCACCCCTGCCTCTCCAAGAGACCTCTGAGGGTACAAGCTCAGGCTGCGTGAACTTCTGCTGAGAAAATCTCTAAAGGCCATCTGAGCCAGAGTGTCAAAGGTGGAGCAAACCAGGCAGGAGCAGCATGGTACAGTGGCTCTGCAAAGACACTCTCATGCCCGAGGCTCTAAAGCCACAGGTTCAGTCCTCCGCACCACCATAGGCCATAGCTGAGCAGTGCTCTGAAAATAAATTAATAAAGATTTATTTTTAAAAAAAGGTGGAGAGGGGTCGGGTGGGAGTGCAGCGGGTTAAGCGCAGGTGGCACAAAGCGCAAGGACGGGCATAAGGATCCGGGTTCGAACCCCTGGCTCCCCACCTGCAGGGGAGTTGCTTCACAAGCGGTGAAGCAGGTCTGCAGGTGTCTGTCTTTCTCTCCTCCTCTGCCTTCCCATCTCTCTTGATTTCTCTCTGACCTACCCAACAACAGCAGCAGCAATGACAACAACAATAATAATAACAAGGGCAACAAAATGGGAAAAATGCCCTCCAGGAGCAGTGGGTTCGTAGTGCAGGCACCAAGCCCCAGCAATAACCCTGGAGACATAATAATAATAATAATAACTTTTTTTAAAATTTCTTTATTGGGGACTTAATGTTTTACATTCGACAGTAAGTACAAGAGTTT